>NC_057798.1:79033217-79066596 GCF_018294505.1 Triticum aestivum
GAGGGATGGAGGGACTACCTCATTGGAGGAGGAGCAGGAGCGTCGGCGGCGGCGGGCGACGATGGTGCTTGGGGAACGGCAGCGGCAGGCATCGACGATGCTCGGGGAACGGCGGCGGAGGCGGACGATGGGGGTGCGGGGGAGAGTGAGAGTGGAGAGGGAGAGTGGGGGCGGCCGATTGGGGAAGATAGGTGGCGTTTAGCAGTAGTGCGTGTTAGGATAAAGCGCTACTGCTAAACTCCATAACAGTAGCACGTTCTACGTAGAAAAGCGCTACTCATATTCCTCTAGCAGTAGCGCGTTCTCAAAAACATGATACTGCTAAGCTAAGGCTAAGCATGTGAAAAAATCAAAAATATATTGGCCATCAATGATCTTTTTGTGTAGAATCTGAGTTGTCAAACCGGGGAAGATTCCTATTGCGGCCATCAATTCTACACATAGAGTTCACTGAAGACCAAGTGGTTGTGATGGTTTGAGAAGTAATGTATTTAAGGTGGTAAACACCTTGTTCGTGGAGCGAGGTGGGACTAAACTTAGTTGCAACGAGTGGACTAAAGTTAGCGGTAGCAAATGTTGGCAAAAAGCATTTCTGCTAAGTTCAATAGCAGCAGCGCGTTTACAAAACATGCGCTACTCCTATTCCTAGTCTGGTGGCTATGTCGTGGCAATATTAGTATTAGCGCTCTTTTCTCCTAGCGTGCTACTACTACGTTTGTATCAGTAGCGCGGTCTAAGCTGGCGTGCTACTGCTAAGTAACAGCAGCGCCTTATTTTAACACGTGCTGCTGGTAAGATTCTGTGTATAAGGTTTTCCCTAGTAGTGCTCCATCGTATGGAGTGACAAACCCCAATCTCGATTCACGCCAACTCAACAGACACCTTTGGAGATACCCGTAGAGCATCTTTATGATCACTCAGTTATATTTTAACGTTTGATAGCACGCAAGGTATTCCTCTAGAGTCCGGGAGTTGCATAATCTCATTGTCAAAGAAACATGTATTTGACATTAAGAAAGCAATAGCAATAAACTGAACGATCATATTCTATGCTAACGGTTGGGTCTTGTCCGTCACATCATTCTCCCAATGATGTGATCCCATTATCAAATGACAACTCATGTCTATGGTTAGTAGACCTTAACCATCTTTGATCAACGAGCTAGTCTAGTAGAGGCTCACTAGAGACACTGTATTTATTTATGTATCCACACATGTATTTAAGTTTCCGGTCAATATAATTCTAGCATTAATAATAAACCTTTATCATGATTAAGGAAATATAATAATAACCATTTTATTATTGCCTCTATGGCATATTTCCATCAGTAAATTATCGGTAGTTCCAATATATAGAGTGTTGATCCAATTTGATGTGTGAGTTGACAATAAAAGAAGATCTGGAAGATGATGATACCGTTTAAGAATAACATCTTTGTGTGGTATCTTCATCGAGGAGTCATTCTTACCAAAGATTACCTTATTAAGAAGAATTGGCGTATAAATATGCAATGTGTTTTTTGTCATCATGACAAAACAATAAAACACTTGTTCTTCCAATTCAAATTAGCTCGGTCTATATGGTCAATCATCCAAATAGCTTCTCGCTTGTATCCTTCATGTAGTGTTGCTAACCTTTTTGGTAACTGATTACATGGGATTGATCACTAGTTTAGAATTCTTATTAGGGTGGGAGGCTTGCTATTATTTGGTCGTTTTGGCTATTAGAAACTATAAAGTTTTTAACAATAAAAAATTTCTCTTATGCAGGTTATCTACATGTGTACCAGTACGCTCCGTTTATAGTCGTCTCTCCAACGTGTGGACAGTTAAGACCTATTTATGGAGATGTGTGCACGCTTGGAGCACAAGGCCAGGGATATTTTTACCCAACGTGAATGGCAGGATAATCTTAGGATTGGCCCTCCTACAATTTAGCCGGCATATATACTCGGTTTGTTGTATTTTGCTTTTATTCTTATCTTTTTAGCTTCGACTTGATAATATTGTGTGCATTTTAGTTATGCAGAGACATGATGTAATCCTTAAGCCTTTAAGTAATAAAGCTCCTTTTATCAAAAAACTAATAGACCGAGCAAAAGAAGGGCGACGCTACGCGTCCGCCGGCCGATGTTTTGATTTTATCCGCCGCCTCGACGGTCGTTGGATGCCCGAACCGACAACCGTCCGATTTAGTGTCCGCGCCCCGCATACCCACTCTTTATTTTCCGCAACAAACACTATGTTGCGGAAACAACACTATTGCCCCCGACCTCGACAGAGTTGCCCTCTGCGCGGCGTCGCCGCAACCCACCGTAGAATCAGCCCGCCACCGGCGTGCAGGAACTAAATTGAAGTTTCTGCAACACTATGATGCACCATGGTTGGATCTGATGCGAATCGATCTCACAGAGGGGACCTGCTTTGAGGACAACCGCGCCCTCTACTCCAGCATGACGGCAACGAGCTCCCACGGTGGACACTCCTTTGACGATTTCTGCAACTGAAGCTATATTTCTGAAACATGTGTCGTGTTGCAATGCTTGGCCTCGTATCCAACGCTTTCTTCAACCGAGGCTATGTTTCTGAAGCAAGACCCATGTTGCAGAAAAATAACTTAGCTGTCGAACCATTTTTTTTTCTGAAACAAGAGCTGCGTTGCAGAAACTTTCTAAAACTAGATCCTGTTGCTGAAGAAAACTTCACCACCGAATCAATTTTTATTTTCTGAAACAAGATCTTTGTTGCAGAAACCGTCGATCTCTGATTCGTACCTGCTTGAGTTGTCGTCGGCCACCGCCAATCACGAGCAAGTCGTCGTCACCACCGCGGTGGATAAGGTCTGGTGGCCCAACGCCTAGCGCCGCCGCGCCCGTCGGCCGGCTCCCAAATCCAGCCGCTCGCCCTCTAGTCCAGACAAGCTCCGAAACCCCCTATTGTTACCCAGTTGCAGGAATGATTATCTTGAAACAACAGGTGAGTTGCAGGAAAACAGATACGACTTCCAGACGAGCCCCAAAACCCTGCTACTGTTACCCAGTTGCAGGAATGACTGTCTTGAAACAACATGTGAGTTGCAGAAAAATAGACGCGGCTTCGGCGGACGCGGGGACGTTGTCGGCCATCTGATCAACACACGATCAAACGGCCACGGAGCCGGCGGACGGGCGCGCGCGATCAGCTGGTAGAAGGTAAGCTTTTCCCGTAAAAGAAACACAAAGTAAAAAGAAACGCTTGAAGAAGTCCATACGCACGCAGAACCATCTCAGCTTTCGTTCTCATGCTTAGCTTGAGAAAGTCGGAGGAAGCGCCGCAGTCTTTTTTTTTTTTTGCCACACATACACTTACAAACTAGATCACTTGTCAAGAATCATCTCATCACATCCAAATGGTGGATTAGACCTAGCTACAATGAATATCCCCAATAATATGATGTTTTATGTAACAAACCTGTAAAATAGGCATTTTGCACAAACACTAGCACCAAAAGTAGATGATTTGTGCAATTTCCTCTTCTTTTCTTAGTTAAGAGTTAAGAGTATTTAGCTGTAAAAAAAGAGTTAAGAGCATTTAACACGAGCAGAGGCCGTCAGTGATGCATGCATGAATCAACGTCGTCCTCTTTTGACAAATGAAAAGTACTCTGCTGCTGCTGCTCGTACATGCGCGATACAGCTCAAGTGGGTACAGGTCGGATCCAATTAGTCCCATTCCCATACGTAATGATCATTAAAGCATAATGTCAGAGCCGCTTAACAATATCCACCATTAGTCTCCTGTCCAGCAGCGGCGCCCCCTGATTCCCTTCATACTGATGGCAGAAATTCTCCAATCCAGTCTGTTAAGCAACCAACGCACCAAACGGTAATCATCGTCATCTTCGTCACCACGTGTCCATCGCCTGCCTCTCTGGAAAAGATGGACTCGTGATGCACACGCGCACTGAAGTATACATACAGATCAGCATCTCTGCCTAGCTATGTTTGGAATTCTTTGCAATTATGATGCAACCACTGCAGAATCTTTCAGGCACCAGCGAGAATATCAAATCATCTCAGAGATTAAAAAACACGTTGATTGTGTAACTTCCAATGACCAGTGCCAAGTAAGATTCAACCACCACTATGCATCGCGATCTTACCCAGGCATACGTGACATGCACGGACCATCTATATACAAATCCACGGCCTCCAACTTGTAAGACAGAAAATATTCAGTGTCCGAACTGTTTGGGTATTAGGAGATTCTGAGCATCAGCAAGATGTTATCTTGTCCGAACAACTTCTCTTACCCGTAAAAATACTACTGTAACTATGCTTGTGATCCGTGGTTATAGTAAAGTATGAACAGATCGGATCACTTCTTGTTCCTGCTGCCACTCGCAGGCACAGCCTAGAACGATTCAACCGTTCTTTACAGACTCGACACTGGGCACTAAGTGCATTGTTTCGTACTCGTATCTCACTCATTGAGTAACTTAAGATCACTTCCTAACTAACAGTGCAATGGTTTTTCAAGAATTTAGTAGTTTTTTTTTAGATCAAGAATTTAGTAGCTAGACCAATAGCAATAGATCATCCCTAGTGCTGGACCACGGTACAGGCGGTCAGTTCCTTAAAATTATCAGGCTTAATGAACTGTCAGCAACAGACCTAGGATACCCTATCCCACATATGTTTCCTACCATGGCTGTGATGTTCTTTAGAGAACCAGATACTACTATTAACTAACTGCAACAGTATTAAAGCCAGTGGGCAGATAGTGCTCACCCCGGCCCGAGTGCATAGTACCACAAACAGTCGTACTTAGAGCATCTCCAGCCGCGCCCCCCGAACGGCCTCCTAAGCCAATTTTTTTGCGCCGACGTCAAAAAAAACGGCCCAGTCGTGTCCCGAGGAGCCCATTTTTCGCCGGCTTGGGGCGAAATCAGCGCCGGCGGATCCAGGCCGAACCCGACGCGCCGGGGGGCGCCCGGAGGCGCCGGGACGAGTGTTTTGGCGCGAAATAGCCGCGGGCCCGCCGAGTCAGCGAGACAGCCGCTTCATCGACCTGATCGCCTCGGTTCCCACGGGAATCAATGCGAAGGCTGCCGCGCCGGTCAGCCTCCATTGATGCCTCACGGGCGGTGCACTGAAGACGCCACCGACGCGCGTCCCGCCCGCATGCCCCCGGCCATCCCGCTTCAGCTATAAAAGGCGTCCCCTCCCTGCCGATGAGCACCACAGCCTCCCCATCTCCCTCCCGCGAAAGCCTTCTCCCCACCGGCTAGCTTAGATACGCGCCCGACAGCAAAACGCTGTGGACGCTGTACTTCGAGCGCCGCAGCGAGGAGCAGATCGCCTTCGTCAATGCCATCATCCCCCGCGGCCGCCTCAACTCCGAAGGACGGCGTGAGTGGTGGGGTGTCCCCGGCCGCACACTCGACGCCGTCCTCGACCACATCGAGACCGACAATTTACCGCGACTGGAGTACCCGACGCGGCCCTCCTTCTCTCGCCGCCGCGGCAGTTCCTGGATGTCGCGGCGAATGGAGCCGGGGTCGTCCTCGTCATCGAGCTCCGGCTCGCCGGCCCTCCCTCCCGTCAAGCCCGAGCCGGAGGGGACACCGCTCGGGCATCGCGCTCGCAGTGGCGCCCTCGTCATCAATGAGCCCTCACCTGCGACGGCACCGACGTGGCGCTGCCTCTGCCTGGTCCGGCTGAAGCCCGAGCATGACATGCTCCCCGTGAAGCCGGAGCACGCCGGCATGGCGGCCCCCGACGACGAGTCCGCCCTCAAATGGGCGGGGGAGGAATACGTCCGCGAGCAGGTGCGCCGCCAGCGTCGGGCGTATCTAGAGACCGAGGCCCGTCGCAGCGCCGAGGAGCATCGCCGAGCCGAGGAGGGCGGCATTATCATCATCAACAGCGATGACGAGGGCGAGGCTGCCACTAGTAGAAAAAGGGCCTAATGTGAAGCACATTAGTCCCGGTTTGTAATAGAACCAGCACTAATGTGACCATTAGTGCCGGTTCCAATGGCTAGGGGGGCGGAGCTCATTAGTACCGGTTCGTGGCTAACCTTTAGCATCGGTTTGTGCCACGAACTGGTACTAAAGAGAGTGGTGGCAGGATGTTGTCAGACTGGGGCCCCTCTTGCACCTTCAGTACCGGTTCATGCCACGAACCGGTACTAAAGGTAATCCTACATATAAACCCTTCCTCCAGCTTGCTCTGTTCTTCCCCATTTCCCCTCTCCTCTCTGTTCTTCCTCTCTTCCCCCTGGAGCTCATCACACATTTTGCCCAAATTTTGTCAAGATTTGAAGGCCCCCATCCATTCAAATGATCACAAAGGTTAGCAACTTTGTCCTTTCATCTCTCATTGCTAGATTAGCTCTTGCAATGCTTTATATAGTGATTAATTTGTGGGTTTTAGTGATTTGGGAGGAATTATATGTGGTAGTTTATTTGATTTATATGCAATTTGAGCTTAAAATAACTCTTAGTTTGCATATGTAGGTGTGGTTTACTTAGTGCCTTCCCGTCTCCGTCATAATCACCGTCGATCGTCCGCACCGACACGTCACTGGCACCACCTTGTGGTGAGCCTCTTGTTCTTATCTTTTTTATATTAAAAAATCATGTTTGTGTGATTTAGATATATATAGTTACTTGTATAATTATCTTACCCGTACGTTGTCTATTATACATAGTGCCATAGTTTTGATATCCGTCCCCGTCGGCCCTCGTCCGTGTTATGATTCGGATGTGGTATATTCTCTTTTAGAACTTTTTGTTGCATTTTCGTGTTTATGACAAATTATGCCCATCAAGTTGACATAGATATTTTTATCTAGGAGGTATGTGAACCGGAAATTCCAACCGACCCTATTATCGAGAGGTTAAATTTAGTTGAAAGAGAAAACGAGTATTTGAAAGAAAAAATGAAAATAATTGAGGGGGAGAAGATGGAATTGGAGTTGCATGTTGCCGATGTCGTCGATGACCACAAGATCAAGATGGAGAAAATGCGGTTGAAGATTAGAAAGATTAGAAAATATGCCATTGAAGTGAGGCTTGGTATCCTTATGCTGTTGGATCAATTGTTACCTTAGTTGCGATCTTGATCGCATTTGTTTTTGCATTTAAATGCTTTAGCTAGAGAGTTATTTGTATGTTGAATTTAAGTGTTGTATGAACTTTATGTATGAACTTGTATTAATTTGGTCTATTCGGTGGTGTGTAATGAAGATGCGCCGGCAATGGATGTACGATGATCGACGCCCTCCTCAGTTTGTTGATGGCGTGCATACTTTTCTTATTGCACCTCAGGCATACAAGCGGGCGGATGGTTTTATGCCTTTTCCATGTGCTAGCTATAAGAATGATTACAATTACTCTAACTCAAGAACCATTCACGTAACCTGTTTCAGTCTGGTTTCATGCCCCACTATAATGTTTGCACCAAGCACGGAGAAAGAGGGGTTATGATGGAAGACAATGAAGAACAAGAGGATGACGATAGCTATCCTGGCCATGGGTTCCCTGAATACGATGATACAACAATGGGGGAAGAAGTTGAGCCGTCAATGCGGGAAGAAGCTGAAGAAAAGGCATCAGATGAGCCCGCTGATGATCTAGGTCGGGCCATTACCGATGCAAAGAGAAATTGTGCAAGTGAAAAGGAGGAGGAGAAGTTGCAGCGCATATTAGAGGATCACAAGAAATTGTTGTACCCGAATTGCGAAGTTGACAAGAAAAAGCTGGGCACCACACTGGAATTTCTGCAATGGAAGGCAGAGAATGGTGTATCTGACAAAGGATTTGGAAAGTTGCTGGTAATGATAAAGAATATGCTTCCAAAGGACAACGAATTGCCCGAGAGTACGTACGAAGCAAAGAAGGATGTATGCCCTCTAGGGTTGAGGTGCAGAAGATACATGCATGCCCTAATGACTGCATCCTCTACCGCGGTGAGTACGAGGATTTGAACGCGTGCCCGTTATGCGGTGCATTGCGCTATAAGATCAGCCGCGATGACCCTGGTGATGTCGAGGGCGAGCGCGCCAGGAAGAAGATTCCTGCCAAGGTGATGTGGTTTGATCCTATAATACCACGGTTGAAACGTTTGTTCCAAAACAAAGAGCATGCCAAGGCGATGCGATGGCACGGAGAAGACCGTAAGAAAGACAAAAAGTTGAGAGTACCCACTGACGGGTCATAGTGGAGAAAAATCAAGAGAAAGTACAGGGAGGAGTTTGCAGGTGACCCAAGGAACGTATGGTTTGGTCTAAGCGCAGATGGCATTAATCCTCTTGGGGAGCAAAGCAGCAACCATTGCATGTGGCCTATGACTCTATGTTTGTATAACCTTCCTCCTTGGTTGTGCATGAAGCGGAAGTTCATTATGATGACAGTGCTCATCCAAGGCCCTAAGCAACCTGGCAACGACATTGATGTGTACCTAAGGCCATTAGTTGAAGAACTATTACAGTTGTCGAATGGAAAAGGTGTACGTGCGTGGGATGAGCACAAATAGGAAGAATTTAACCTAAAGGCATTGTTGTTCGTGACCATCAATGATTGGCCTGCTCTCAGTAACCTTTCAGGATAGACAAACAAGGGATACCGCGGATGCAGGCACTGTTTGGATGATACCGACAGTATATATTTGGATAGTTGTAGGAAGAATGTGTACCTGGGACATCGTCGATTTCTTTCGAGCAGGCATCCCGTAAGAAAGAAAGGCAAGCATTTCAAAGGTGAGGCGGATCACCGGACGAAGCCTCACCACCGTACTGGTGCTGATGTACATGATATGGTCAAGGATTTGAAGGTAATCTTTGGAAAGGGTCCTGGCGGACAACCTATTATGAAGGATGCTAACGGACGCGCAACCATGTGGAAGAAGAAATCTATATTTTGGGACCTGCCCTATTGGAAAAACCTAGAGGTCTGCTCCATAATCGACGTGATGCACGTATCTTTGCGTGACCCTGCTTGGCTTCTTGGGCGTGTATGGGAAGACAAAAGATACAGCGAAGGCACGGGAGGACTAGCAACGTATGCACGGAAAATACGACACACGTCAAGGTCATGCCAGCTACACTCTTACCAAAGAAGAGAAGGAAATCTTCTTTGAATGCCTGATCAGTATGAAGGTACCGTCTGTCTTCTCGTCGAATATAAAAGGAATATTAAATATGCCAGAGAAAAAGTTCCAGAACCTAAAGTCTCATGACTGCCACGTGATTATGACACAACTGCTTCTGGTTGCATTGAGGGGGCTTCTACCGGAAAACGTTCGATTAGCCATTGTGAAGCTATGTGCATTCCTCAATGCAATCTCTCAGAAGGTAATCGAACCAGAAATCATACCAAGGTTACAGAATGATTTGGTGCAATGTCTTCTCAATTTCGTGTTGGGGTTCCCACCATCCTTCTTCAACATCATGACGCACGTCCTAGTTCACCTATGCAAAGAGATTAACATTTTGGGTCCTATATTTCTACATAATATGTTCCCCTTTGAGAGGTTCATGGGAGTCTTGAAGAAATATGTTCATAACCGTGCTAGGCCAGAAGGAAGCATCTCGAAGGGCCATGAAAATGGGGAGGTCATTGAGTTTTGTATTTGTAAGGGCATATTTATCCTTAAGGTGTTTCGGTGATTGATGACAATGCGTTTGCGGACTAATCGTGTGCCCTGAGTATCTCAGATTATTCGTCACTAGGCACAAGACAGTTTGGTACCCCTCAAAGACTACTGAAGACAGAGTTTTTCTACGATACATTTTCCGTGGTTTGAGTCGTAGGATAGCCGTACTATTAAGAGGGGGTCCGCATTGGAAAGGTTCGGGTGGAATCATCACATACATGTCTTCTTCCTTTTCCCGCCTTTCCCTTTGCTCTGTGGAGCATCCTCCGTTATCTTCATTATGCAAAAAGAAGGATTCCTAGTGTTGCTGGTCTGTGGCATGCAGTAGTACTGCTCCTAGAAGCGGTAGTACCGCAGGCACCCGCGGTAGTACCGCACGCCGTTGCGGTAGTACCGTAGGTGCCACGGTAGTACCGCTCCTAAGGAGCGGTAGTACCATGGCCTCAGACCTAGTTACGCAACACGAGAGGAAGTAGGGGCGGATGTAATTTTTTACATCCTCTCCCTACGCGGTAGTACCGCTCGCCAGGCGCGGCAGTACCGTGCCGTACTTGTGCTCCATTTATTTTTACGCGGAAGTAGGCGCAGATGTATTTTTCTTCATCTGTGCCCTTCCCAGGACTAGCCCACTCCAGCGTTGTGGTAGTACCGCAAGAGGGAGTGGTAGTACCACGCCAGCGGAAGTACCGCCCTCGGCCCTTGCGGCTCTGGCCTGGGCTAGCGCCTGCCGTAGCAGAGGTAGTACCGCGGCCCGCCGCAGTAGTACCGTGAGCCCTTGCGGTAGTACCGCTTGTCTGGAGCGGTAGTACCGCAAGTCACGGCTGGTTAAGTGGATAACGGTTGGATTTGTCCCTCCACTATATAAGGGGTGTCTTCTTCCTCTAGTTGACCACCTCTTCCAACCCTAAGCTCCATTATTGCTCCAAGCTCCATTTTCGCCCGATCTCTCTCCCTAGCCAATCAAACTTGTTGATTTGCTCAGGATTGGGTGAGAAGGCCCCGATCTACACTTCCACCAAGAGAATTTCGATTCCCCCCACTAATCCCTAGCGGATCTTGTTACTCTTGGGAGTTTGAGCACCCTAGACGGTTGAGGTCACCTCGGAGCCATAGTCTATTGTGGTGAAGCTTCGTGGTGTCATTGGGAGCCTCCAATTAAGTTGTGGAGATTGCCCCAACCTTGTTTGTAAAGGTTCGGTCGCCGCCTTCAAGGGCACCAATAGTGAAATCACGACATCTCGCATTGTGTGAGGGCGTGAGGAGAATACGGTGGCCCTAGTGGCTTCTTGGGGAGCATTGTGCCTCCACGCCACTCTAACAGAGACGTTCTTCCCCTCAAAAGGAAGGAACTTCGGTAACACATCCTCGTCTCCACCGGCTCCACTCTTGGTTATCTCGTGCCTTTACTTGTGCAAGTTTATTTGTGTTGTATCCCTTGCTTGCTTATGTGTTAGTTGTTATTGCATCATATAGGTTGCTCACCTAGTTGCATATCTAGACAACCTACTTTGATGCAAAGTTTAAATTGGTAAAGAAAAGATTAAAAAGTGTTAGTTACCTATTGACACACCTCTAGTCAACTATATCGATCCTTTCAATTGGTATCAGAGCCTCATCTCTTTATTCACGACTTTGTCGTCCGAAGAGTATGGTTGATACCACAGACAGTGTGGAGGAGCACTCCGGTGTGAATCCTAGCTCGTCTACGGCCGATGGGGGAACCGCGGTCTCTCGTGAGGAATTCAATGTGGCTTTAGACACATTGAAAAACTCAATGACGACCGAGGTTGAAAGCATGTTTACTAAATTCCTAGAAGGACTTAAACTATCTACCTCGCTAATGAAAGTGGGTGATCCCACTAACAAGGTGACGGATGCTAACTCCGATAAGGGGGACGCTAATAGTGAAAAGGGTCCTTCTACCTCGCTAATGAAAGGGACGCTAATTGAACTTATGGAGGACTGATTCCCTCTACTCATTTAAATCATGCGGGTCCTCCTCCTAAGATTGTGAAAAATGAGGATTTTGATTCTTGGGTGTATCGCTTCAAGCGTCATTTAAATCATGTGAATACTAATATTTGGAGAATCATTGAAGAAGGTTTCTATCCACATGACCGAAGCAACTTCACCCCTAGAAGAGCCGTGGATAATAAATTCAATGAGAATGCTCTCTTCATCATCCAAGATGCAATTCTCCCCGAAGATCTCCCTCATCTTCGACCCTACGCCATGGCCAAAGACGCGTGGCATTGCGTAGTATCTGTCTATCGGGGAAGTGCAAGCATTCAATGCTCCAACCATGAAGTGGTGCAAGATGAAGCCGATGAGTTTGCAATGAAGGAAGATGAAGAACCTTGTGAGCTCTTTCGGTGAGTAACCAAACTCGTGGTCTCACTCCGAGATCATGGGAGTAAGGACACGAATGACAATTGGATCAAGCACAAGTTCCTCAAGGCCATGATGCCCTACAACAAGGCCATGTCCTCCTTCATCCGTCAAAGACCGGACTTCCACTCCATGACCTCGAGTGAAGTGTTGGATGAGTTTTTTGCTATGAGAATCTTGGACAAGACCGCCAACAGTGCGGTGCTCCGTTCTCAAAGAACAAAGAAGTCAAATCTTGCCTTGAAGACCAAGGTTGTTGTGGAAGAAGAGGAAGAAGAGGAAGAAGAGGAAGATGAGGAGGGCAATCCCGAGGATACAAAATATGATTATCATGAGCACATGGCTCTTGCTTCAAGGCAATTTTGGAGCAAGAAGAACACAAGGCCCAATTTCAACAAGAACAATTCAAGTGGGTTCAAGGGCAAGCAACGAGTGAGAACTTGTTACAATTGTGGAAATGTAAGTCACTTTGTTGTGGATTGTCCTTACGAGAAGCGGGAAGACAATGGTGGCAAGCTCATTCAAAAAGACAAAGCCAAGTCCTTCTCCAACAAGAACATCTTCACCAAAAAGACTCCTACTCGAGGGTTAGTGGTTCAAGAAGAATACCATGAGGATGACGATGATGATGAAGATGGAGAAGCAATGGCCATGGCCTCCGTTGCCATTGCCACAACTCCCCGGGTGTCTCTCTTTGATTCACCCAACGAGAACATCACCGCCAAGTGCCTCATGGCTAAAGCCACTAACAAGGTAACCCCCAACATCAAAACCACCATCATTACTAATCCTTCCTTGATGGATTGCATTGATGAAAATGAGGGGTCTAATGAAGAGATGAATGAATTTGAGTCTTTTATGAGTAAACTCAAGGGCAAATCCAAGAAGCACTTTGTTGCTCTCTTGGAACAACTTGGTGAAGCCAATGACATGATCGAGGCTCATGAAGAAACCATCTCTAAGATGGAAGGCCATAGTCGTGACTATGCCGATCAGATATCGGATCTCTCTAACGCTCTTGAGCAAGAGAGTGGGCATCGTTTGACTCTTGAGGAGTCACACAATGATGACCATGCTAAATTATAGAAAGATCTTGATCATGCTCTTGTTGTCTCTCGTGTGGCAAACTCTGAGAAGGATAAACTTGGGGTTGATCTTTCTAGACTCAAAGAGGAGTTTGATTTACTTGAAAAGGCTCACAAGGCCTTGAAGGGTGCTCATGCTAGTCTCAAGGAGTCTCATGCTCAACTTCAAGTGAAGTTAACCAAGGAGAAAGCCACTTTTCCTCATATGGTCTTAATTGATAACACAACTGCTACTAACCCGTGTTGTAAGCATGTGCATCTTGTGGACGAGAATGCTCAGTTGAAAGAGCAATTGAAGAAAGGTCTTGTGACATGCATTCAAGGTGAGAAAAACCTTAATGACCTTTTGAGCAATCAAAAGGAAGTTGTGGCAAAGGAGGGAGTTGGGTTTGCCCCCAAGTCCAAGAACAAGAAGAAGAATGACAAGACAAAACGGCCTCCTCCTCTCAAGCAAACATTTTTGAAGGAGGGAGAGGGTGCTCCTAAGGAGAAGAACAATGTGAAGGGTGGTGACGTCAAGAAGGGTAATGCCACCCCTTCCAACAAAGCCGGCGACTTTAACCCCTCTTATGTGTTATGCCGGCTAGTGATGGACATGTTTATGTTAAATTTGTTGGTTCTCCTTATGAGTACATTGAATGGTCTATTTGGGTTCCCAAGACCCTTGTTGCTAACATCCAAGGACCCATTACTCAATGGGTACCTAAAACCAAGGATTGATTTCATGTAGGGGTTTGCTTCTGGTGGAGGATCATGGTTGCTCGATAGTGGAGCAACAAATCATATGATCGGAAGCAAGGAGTTGATGGCGGACGTGCACAAGATCCCATCTATGACCACCAACGTCGAATGGGGTGATGGCTCGTCTTCTAAGGTATTGGGTCTTGGCAAGGTTGTCATTTCTCATGATCTAATGATCGAGAAAGTCATGCTTGTCGAGTCCCTTGCATTCAATCTTCTTTCCGTTCGTCAACTTGCACTCATGGGTTTTGCCACCTTCTTTGATATTGATACTGTGGCCCACTTGTGGAACAAGACTCTTAAAATAGCCTTTGTTGGGCATGTCGAGAACGGTCTCTATGTGATTAACTTTTCGGAGCGACCCACTAAGACTGCGACATGCCTAATGGCTAAAGTTGATGTGGGATGGCTTTGGCATCGCCGTCTAGCCCACGTCAATATGAGATGTTTGCAAAGTCTTCTCAAGGGGGACCATGTTCGTGGACTAACAAATGTTAGTTTTGCCAAAGATCGTGCTTGTAGTGCTTGTATCGAAGGAAAGCTTCATGAAAAGGATCACCCTCCCACGACTATCATTTATTCGAAGAGACCCTTGGAGCTCCTTCACATGGATCTCCTTGGGCTCGCATCCTTTGATAGTCTTGGAGGTAGAAAGTATTGCTTGGTGATTGTGGATGATTATTCAAGATACACTTGGGTATTCTTCTTCAAGAGGAAGAGTGAGACTCAACAAACCGTCATCGACTTTGCAAATGAAGCTCAACGTCAACATGATGCAAAGATCTTGACAATAAGAAGTGACAACGGCACCGAGTTCAAGGACTACACCTTGGATGAGTTTCTTATTGATGAGGGGATCAAGCATCAATATGCTGCTCCGTATACCCCTCAACAAAATGGTGTCACAGAGAGGAAGAACCGGACGTTGATGGATGCGGCAAGGACCATGATGGCGGAGTTCAAGTCTCCATACAACTTTTGGGATGAAGCCATCAACACAGCATGCCATGCATCCAATCGGCTATATCTCCGCAAAGGCTTGAACAAGACTCCTTATGAAATACTTACCGGTAACAAGCCCAACCTCAAGTACTTCTGGGTGTTTGGGTGTAAGTGTTTCATTCTCAAGAAAGGTGTTCGTTTGTCTAAATCTGAGGCTAGAGCTTATGAGGGCATATTTGTTGGTTATGCTACAAACTCTCATGCTTACCGTGTCCTCAACAAGTCCACCGGACTCATTGAGGAGACGTGTAACATGGAGTTTGACGAAAATAACGGCTCCCAAGTGGAGCAAAGTGGTACTTGTGATGTAGGTGATGAAATTCCTCCCCAATCCATAAGAAGAATGGATGTGGGTCATATCCTACCCATTGAGGAACCCCTTGTGGCTGAAGGAGCAGGACAATGCTCCACTCAGGTGGAGCCATCACTAACCGAAGACCCATATGCTTCCGAAGAACAAAGTGAAGACCCTCAACCTCATGAACAAGACCAAGGGCAAGATCAACCTCAAGATGGTGGTGAACCACCAAATGATGCCCAAGGTCAAGTTCTCCCCCTCGAGCAAGTTCAAGATCAAGAGCAACCTCAAGATCTAGAACAAGCTCAAGATGGCGCTCAAGATAATCAAGTTAACCCTCCTCATTTCACATCCGAGGAGGAATTAGAGCGTTGTGCCGCGAAGATTGCTTCCAAGCTCACCACCAAAGGTCATCTTATGGAGAATGTGGTGGGAAGCTTAAGAAATGGGGTAAGCACTCGTAGACAATCAGCAAACTATTGTGAACATCATGCGTTTGTTTCTTGTGTCGAACCCCAAAAGGTGTATGAGGCGCTCAAGGACCCGGATTGTCTCAATTCCATGCATGAAGAACTCAACAACTTCGAGCTAACCAAGTGTGGAAATTAGTGCCAAGGCCAACCGGGAATCATAATGTCATAGGGACAAAGTGGATATTCAAGAACAAGCAAGATGCTCATGGGATTATTGTTCGCAACAAGGCCCGCTTGGTGGCACAAGGCTACTCCCAAGTCGAGGGTATCGACTACGGTGAAACCTTTGCTCCCGTTTCTCGCCTTGAATCTATTTGTTTGTTGATTGCTTATGCTTCCCATCATAATTTTACGTTGCAACAAATGGATGTGAAGAGTGCTTTTCTTAATGGTCCCATTAATGAGTTGGTATATGTCAAACAACCCCCCAGGTTCGAAGATCCCTATTTCCCCGATCACGTGTACCAACTCCACAAGGTGCTCTATGGCCTTAAACAAGCCCCGCGTGCGTGGTATGAGCATCTTACGGCGTTGTTACAAGATCGTGGGTTCGAAATCGGGAAAATCGACCCCACCCTTTTTACTAAGGTCAAAGGGGATTTGTTTGTGTGCCAACTATATGTTGATGATATTATTTTTGGTTCCCCTAACAAAGCTTTCAATGAATAATTTGCCGCACTTATGACCTCAAAGTTCAAGATGTCCATGATGGGAGAGTTGAAGTTCTTCCTCGGGTTCGAAATCAAGCAAAGAAGAGAAGGAACTTTCATCAACCAAGCCAAATACACTCAAGACATGCTAAAGAGATTCAAGCTAAGTGATGTCAAGCCGGCTTCCACACCTATGCCCACCAAGCGCAAACTTGAGATTGATCCCAATGGTAAAGCGGTGGACCAATAGGTATTTCGCTCCATGTTTGGCTCCTTGCTTTACCTTTGTGCATCTAGACCAGATATCATGTTGAGTGTGGGAATTTGTGCACGGTTTCAAGCCGCACCGAAGGAAAGTCACTTGGTGGCGGTCAAGCGAATCTTTCGATATTTGGCTCATACCCCAAACTTTGGCTTATGGTACCCAAGAGGAGCAAACTTCAAAATTGAGGGATATTCGGACTCGATTGGGCGGGAGACAAAGTGGATAGGAAGTCAATGTCCGGAGGGTGCCAATTCCTTAGTTTCTCTTTGGTTAGTTGGTCTTCCAAGAAGCAAAGTTGTGTGTCTCTCTCGTCCACCGAAGCGGAGTATGTGGCAGCTGGTAGTTGTTGTACACAACTCTTATGGATGAGGCAAACTTTAAAGCATTACGGTGTCATTTGTGACAAAGTGCCTCTTTGGTGTGACTATGAAAGTGCCGTCAAGATTTGTCTCAACCCGGTGCAACACTTCAAGACGAAGCACATTGAGATTCAGTATCACTTCATCCGGGATCATATTAAGCGAGGGGAGATCAAGATCAACTATGTCAACACTCATGATAACCTTGCAGATATTTTCACGAAGCCCTTGGATGAAGCAAGAATTCGCGAATTAAGGAATGAGCTAAATAGCATTGATTCGAGAAATGTGACTTGAATCCTTGCACACCCCCACTCTCAACTTGATGTCTAGTTTAGGTGTAGGCATGGACATAGGTGTTGGGGAA
Organism: Triticum aestivum; assembly: GCF_018294505.1. Classification (NCBI taxonomy): domain Eukaryota; kingdom Viridiplantae; phylum Streptophyta; class Magnoliopsida; order Poales; family Poaceae; genus Triticum; species Triticum aestivum. The sequence goes on from NC_057798.1 coordinate 79,050,484, forward strand.
CGTAGTAATTTCAAAAAAATTCCTACGCACACGCAAGATCATGATGATGCATAGCAACGAGAGGGGAGAGTGTGTCCACGTACCCTCGTAGACCGAAAGCGTAAGCGTTAGAACAACGCGGTTGATGTAGTCGTACGTCTTCACGGCCCGACCGATCAAGCACCGAAACTACGGCACCTCCGAGTTCTAGCACACGTTCAGCTCGATGACATCCCTCGAACTCCGGTCCAGCCGAGTGTCGAGGGAGAGTTCCGTCAGCACGACAGCGTGGTGACGATCTTGATGTTCTACCGTCGCAGGGCTTCACCTAAGCACCGCTACAATATTATCGAGGAGGACTATGGTGGAGGGGGGCACCGCACACGGCTAATAGATCTCAAGGATCAATTGTTGTTGTCTCTTTGGGGTGCCCCCCTGCCCCCATATATATAGGAGCAAGGGGGAAGGCGGCCGGCTATGGAGGAGGCGCACCAAGGGGGGAGTCCTACTCCCACCGGGAGTAGGACTCCTCCTTTTCTTGTTGGAGAAGGAAAGAGGAGGAGTAGGACTCCTCCTTTCCTTGTTGGAGAAGGAAAGAGGAGGAGAGGGAGAAGGAAAAGTGGGCTGCCCCCGTTGTCCAATTCGGACCAGAGGGGGGGCGCAGGCCTCCTTCCTTTTGGCCTCTCTCCTCTATTCCCGTATGGCCCAATAAGGCCCATATACTCCCCGGCGAATTCCCGTAACTCTCCGGTACTCCGAAAAATATCCGAATCACTCGGAATCTTTCCGAAGTCCGAATATAGTCATCCAATATATCGATCTTTACGTCTTGACCATTTCGAGACTCCTCGTCATGTCCCCGATCTCATCCGGGACTCCGAAATCCTTCGGGACATCAAAACTCATAAACTCATAATATAACTGTCATCGAAACCTTAAGCGTGCGGACCCTACGGGTTCGAGAACAATGTAGACATGACCTAGAACTATTCTTGGTCAATAACCAATAGCGGAACCTGGATGCCCATATTGGCTCCTACATATTCTACGAAGATCTTTATCGGTCAAACCGCATAACAACATACTTTGTTCCCTTTGTCATCGGTATGTTACTTGCCCGAGATTCGATCGTCGGTATCCAATACCTAGTTCAATCTCGTTACTGGCAAGTCTCTTTACTCATTACGTAATGCATCATTCTGTAACTAACTCATTAGCTACATTGCTTGCAAGGCTTATAATGATGTGCATTACCGAGAGGGCCCAGAGATACCTCTCCGACAATCAGAGTGACAAAACCTAATCTCGAAATACGCCAACCCAACATGTACCTTTGGAGACACCTGTAGTACTCCTTTATAATCACCCAGTTACGTTGTGACCTTTGGTAGCACCCAAAGTGTTCCTCCGGTAAACGGGAGTTACATAATCTCATAGTTACAGAAACATGTATAAGTCATGAAGAAAGCAATAGCAACATACTAAACGATCATGTGCTAGGCTAACGGAATGGGTCATGTCAATCACCTCATTCTCCTAATGATGTGATCCCGTTAAGCAAATGACAACTCATGTCTATGGCTAGGAAACTTAACCATCTTTGATTCACGAGCTAGTCAAGTAGAGGCATACTAGTGACACTATGTTTGTCCATGTATTCACACATGTATTATGTTTCCGGTTAATACAATTCTAGCATGAATAATAAACATTTATCATGAAATAAGGAAATAAATAATAACTTTATTATTGCCTCTAGGGCATATTTCCTTCAGTCTCCCACTTGCACTAGAGTCAATAATCTAGTTCACATCGCCATGTGATTTAACACCAATATTCAAATCTGTATGTGATTAATACCCATAGTTCACATCGTCATGTGATCAACACCCAAAGGGTTTACTAGAGTCCATAATCTAGTTCACATCGCTATGTGATTAACACCCAAAAGAGTACTAAGGTATGATCATGTTTTGCTCGTGAGAGAAGTTTAGTCAATGGGTCTGTCACATTCAGAGCCATATGTATTTTGCAAATATTATATGTCTACAATGCTCTGCATGGAGCTACTTTAGCTCATTGCTCCCACTTTCAATATGTATCCAGATTGCGACTTAGAGTCATCTAGATCAATGTAAAAAGTTTGCACCGATGTAACTTTTATGATAAGCTCTTTTATCACCTCCATAATCGAGAAACATCTCCTTAGTCCTCACTAAGGATATTCTTGACCGCTGTCCAGTGATCTACTATTAGATCAAAATTGCATTCCTTTGCCAAACTTAGAGCAAGGTATACAATAAGTCTGGTTCACATCATAGCATACTTTATAGAACCTATGACTGAGGCATACGGAATGAATTTTCATTCTCTTTCTATTTTTTGCCATGGTCGGGTCTTGAGTCTTACTCAATTTCACACCTTTGCAACACAGGCAAGAACTCTTTCTTTGACTGTTCCATTTTGAACTATTTCAAAATCTTGACAAGGTATGTACTTATTGAAAAAACTTATCAAGCGTGTTGATCTATCTCAATAGATCTTGATGCTTAATATGTAAGCAACTTCACTGAGGTCTTTCTTTGAAAAACTCATTTCAAACACTCCTTTATGATTTGCAGAATAATTTTACATTATTTCCGATCAACAATATGTCATTCACATATACTTATCAGAAATTCTACAGAGCTCCCACTCACTTTCTTGTAAATACAGGCCTTTCCAAAAGTCTGTATAAAACTATATGCTTTGATCAACTCATCAAAGTGTATATTCCAACTCTGAGATGCTTGCACCAGTTCATTGATGGATTGTTGGAGCTTGCACATTTTGTTAGTACCTTTAGGATTAACAAAACCTTCTGGTTGCATCATATACAACTCTTCTTTAAAAAATCCATCAAGGCATGCAGTTTTGACATCCATTTGCCAGATTTCATAAAATGTGGCAATTACTAACATGATTCAGACAGACTTAAGCATCGATACGAGTGAGAAAATCTCATCGTATTCAACACCTTGAACTTGTCGAAAACCTTCCGCAACAAGTCAAGCTTAGTAGATAGTAACACTACTATCAGTGTCCGTCTTCCTCTTGAAGATCCATTTATTTAACATGGCTTGCTGATCATCGAGCAAGTCAATCAAAGTCCATACTTTGTTCTCATACATGGATTATATCTTAGATTTTATGGCCTCAAGCCATTTCGCGGAATCTGGGCTCATCATCGCTTCCTCATAGTTCATAGGTTCATCATGTTCTAGTAACATGACTTCTAGAACACGATTACCGTACCACTCTGGTGCGGATCTTACTCTGGAAGACCTATGAGGGTCGGTAGCAACTTGATCTGAAGTTTCATGATCATCATCATTAACTTCCTCACTAATTGGTGTAGGAATCACTGGAACTGACTTCTGTGATGAACAACTTTCCAATTTGGGAGAAGGTACAATTACCTTATCAAGTTCTACTTTCCTCCCACTCACTTCTTTCGAGAAAACTCCTTCTCTAGAAAGGATCCATCTTAGCAACGAATCTTGCTTTCGGATTTGTGATAGAAGGTGTACCCAATAGTTACCTTTGGGTATTCTATGAAGACGCACTTCTCCGATTTGGGTTCGAGCTTATCAGGTTGAAAACCTTTTTCATATAAGCATCGCAACTCCAAACTTTAAGAAACGAAAGCTCAGGTTTACTGGTAAACCATAGTTCATACGGTGTCGTCTCAACGGATTTAGATGGTGCCCTATTAAACGTGAATGCAGCTGTCTCTAATGCATAACCCCAAAACGATAGTGGTAAACTGATAAGAGACATCATAGATCGCACCATATCTAGTAAAGTACGATTACGACATCCGGACACACCATTACATTGTGGTGTTCCAGGTGGCGTGAGTTTGTGAAACTATTCCACATTGTTTTATTTGAAGACCAAACTCGTAACTCAAATATTTGTCTCCACGATCAGATCGCAGAAACTTTATTTTCTTGTTATGATGATTTTTCCACTTCACTCTCAAATTCTTTGAACCTTTCAACTATTTCAGACTTATGTTTCATCAAGTAGATATACCCATATCTGCTCAAATCATCTTGTGAAGGTCAGAAAATAACGATACTTGCCACGAGCATCAACACTCATTGGATCGCATACATCGATATGTATTATTTCCAATAAGTCAGTAGCTTGTTCCATTGTTCCGGAGAACAGAGTTTTAGTCATCTTGCCCAAAAGGCACGATTCGCAAGCATCAAATGATTCATAACCAAGTGATTCCAAAAATCCATCTTTATGGAGTTTCTTCATGCGCTTTACACCGATATGACCCAAACGGCAGTGCCACAAATAAGTTGCACTATCATTATTAACTTTGCATCTTTTGGCATCAATATTACGAATATGTGTATCACTACGATCGAGATCCAACAAACTATTTCCATTGGGTGTATAACCATCGAAGGTCTTATTCATGTAAACAGAATAACAATTATTCTTTAACTTCAAATGAATAACCGTATCGCAATAAACATGATCAAATCATATTCATGCTCAACGCAAACGCCAAATAACATTTATCTAGGTTTAACACTAATCCCGAAAGTATAGGGAGTGTGCGATGATGATCATATCAATCTTGGAACCACTTCCAACACTCATCGTCACTTCACCCTCAACTAGTCTCTGTTTATTCTGTAACTCCTCGAGTTACTAATATTTAGCAACCGAACAAGTATCAAATACTCGGGAGCTACTATAAACACTAGTAAGGTACACATCAATAACCTGTATATCAAATATACCCTTGTTCACTCTGCCATCCTTCTTATCCACCAAATATTCAGGGTATTTCCGTTTCTAGTGACCATTTCCTTTGCAGTGTAAGCACTCAGTTTCAGGCTTTGGTTAAGCTTTGGGATTCTTCGTGGGAGTGACAACTTGCTTGTCATTCTACTTGAAGTTCCCTTTCTTTCCCTTTGCCCTTTACTTGAAACTAGTGATCTTGTCAACCATCAACACTTGATGTTCTTTCTTGATTTCTACCTTCGTCAATTTCAACATCACGAAGAGCTCGGGAATCGTTTTCGTCATCCCTTGCATACTATAGTTCATCACAAAGTTCTACTAACTTGGTGATGGTGACTAGAGAACTCTGTCAATCACTATCTTATCTGGAAGATTAACACCCACTTGATTCAAGCGATTGTAGTACCCAGACAATCTGAGCACATGCTCACTAGTTGAGTGATTCTCCTCCATCTTTTAGCCATAGAACTTGTTGGAGACTTCATATCTCTCAACTCGGGTATTTGCTTGAAATATTAACTTCAACTCCTGCAACATCTCACATGGTCCATGACGTTCAAAACGTCTTTGAAGTCCCGTTTCTAAGCTGTTAAGCATGGTGCACTAAACTATCAAGTAGTCATCATATTGAGCTAGCCAAACGTTCATAACATCTGCATCTGCTCCTGCAATAGGTCTGTCACCTAGTGGTGCATTAAGGACATAATTCTTCTGTGCAGCAATGAGGATAAACCTCAGACCACGGATCCAATCCGCATCATTGCTACCAAAATCTTTCAACACAATTTTCTCTAGGAACATATCAAAATAAACATATGAAAGCAACAATGCAAGCTTTTGATCTACAACATAATTTGCAAAATACTACTAGGACTAAGTTCATGATAAATTTAAGTTCAATTAATCATATTACTTAAGAACTCCCACTTAGATAGACATCCCTCTAATCCTCTAAGTGATTGCGTGATCCATATCAACTACACCATGTCCGATCATCACGTGAGATGGAGTAGTTTTCAATGGTGAACATCACTATGTTGATCATATCTACTGTATGATTCACGTTTGACCTTTCGGCCTTCGTGTTCCGAGGCCATATCTGTATATGCTAGGCTCGTCAAGTTTTAACCTGAGTATTTCGCGTGTGCAACTGTTTTGCACCCGTTGTATTTGAACGTAGAGCCTATCACACCCGATCATCACGTGGTGTCTCAGCATGAAGAACTTTCACAAATGGTGCATACTCAGGGAGAACACTTCTTGAAAATTTTAATGAGAGATCATCTTAAAATGCTACCGTCAAACTAAGGAAAATAAGATGTATAAAAGATAAACATCACATGCAATCAATATAAGTGATATGATGTGGCCATCATCATCTTGTGCTTGTGATCTCCATCTCCAAAGTACTGTCATGATCTCTATCGTTACCGGTATGACACCATGATCTTCATCATCTTGATCTATATCAATGTGTCGTCACATGGTCGTCTCGCCAACTATTGCTCTTGCAACTATTGCTATCGTATAGCGATAAAGTAAAGCAATTATTTGGCACTTGCATCTTATGCAAGAAAGAGACAACCATAGGGCTTCTGCCAGTTGCCGATAACTTCAACAAAACATGATCATCTCATACAACAACTTATATCTCATCACGTCTTGACCATATCACATCACAACATGCCCTGCAAAAACAAGTTAGACGTCCTCTACTTTGTTGTTGCAAATTTTACGTGGCTGCTACGGGCTGAGCAAGAATTGTTCTTACCTACGCATCAAAACCACAACGATAGTTCGTCAAGTTAGTGCTGTTTTAACCTTCTTAAGGACCGGGCGTAGCCACACTCGGTTCAACTAAAGTTGGAGAAACAGACACCCGCTAGTCACCTGTGTGCGAAGCACGACGGTAAAACCAGTCTCGCGTAAGTGTACGCGTAATGTCGGTCCAGGCCGCTTCATCCAACAATACCGCTGAACCAAAGTATGACATGCTGATAAGCAGTATGACTTGTATCGCCCACAACTCACTTGTGTTCTACTCGTGCATATAACATCAACGCATAAAACCTGGCTCGGATGCCACTGTTGGGGAACGTAAAAATTCCTACGCACACGCAAGATCATGGTGATGCATAGCAACGAGAGGGGAGAGTGTGTCCATGTACCCTCGTAGACCGAAAGCGGAAGCGTTAGAACAACGCGGTTGATGTAGTCGTACGTCTTCACGGCCCCACCGATCAAGCACCGAAACTACGGCACCTCCGAGTTCTAGCACACGTTCAGCTTGATGACATCCCTCGAACTCCGATCCAGCCGAGTGTCGAGGGAGAGTTCCGTCAGCACGACGGCGTGGTGACGATCTTGATGTTCTACCGTCGCAGGGCTTCACCTAAGCACCGCTACAATATTATCGAGGAGGACTATGGTGGAGGGGGGCACCGCACACGGCTAATAGATCTCAAGGATCAATTGTTGTTGTCTCTTTGGGGTGCCCCCCTGCCCCCATATATATAGGAGAAAGGGGGAAGGCGGCCGGCCTATGGAGGAGGCGCACCAAGGGGGGAGTCCTACTCCCACCGGGAGTAGGACTCCTCCTTTCCTTGTTGGAGAAGGAAAGAGGAGGAGTAGGACTCCTCCTTTCCTTGTTGGAGAAGGAAAGAGGAGGAGAGGGAGAAGGAAAAGTGGGCTGCCCCCCTTGTCCAATTCGGACCAGAGGGGGGGCGCAGGCCTCCTTCCTTTTGGCCTCTCTCCTCTATTCCCGTATGGCCCAATAAGGCCCATATACTCCCCGGCGAATTCCGTAACTCTCCGATACTCCGAAAAATACCTGAATCACTCGGAACCTTTCTGAAGTCTGAATATAGTCGTCCAATATATCGATCTTTACGGCTCGACCATTTCGAGACTCCTCATCATGTCCCCGATCTCATTCGGGACTCCGAACTCCTTCGGGACATCAAAACTCATAAACTCATAATATAACTGTCATCGAAACCTTAAGCGTGCGGACCCTACGGGTTCGAGAACAATGTAGACATGACCTAGAACTATTCTTGGTCAATAACCAATAGCGGAACCTGGATGCCCATATTGGCTCCTACATATTCTACGAAGATCTTTATCGGTCAAACCGCATAACAACATACTTTGTTCCCTTTGTCATCGGTATGTTACTTGCCCGAGATTCGATCGTCGGTATCCAATACCTAGTTCAATCTCGTTACTGGCAAGTCTCTTTACTCGTTACGTAATGCATCATTCCGTAACTAACTCATTAGCTACATTTCTTACAAGGCTTATAATGATGTGCATTACCGAGAGGGCCCATAGATACCTCTCCGACAATCGGAGTGACAAAACCTAATCTCGAAATACGCCAACCCAACATGTACCTTTGGAGACACCTGTAGTACTCCTTTATAATCACCCAGTTACGCTGTGACGTTTGGTAGCACCCAAAGTGTTCCTCCGGTAAACAGGAGTTGCATAATCTCATAGTTACAGAAACATGTATAAGTCATGAAGAAAGCAATAGCAACATACTAAACGATCATGTGCTAGGCTAACGGAATGGGTCATGTCAATCACATCATTCTCCTAATGATGTGATCCCGTTAATCAAATGACAACTCATGTCTATGGCTAGGAAACTTAACTATCTTTGATTCACGAGCTAGTCAAGTAGAGGCATACTAGTGACACTATGTTTGTCCATGTATTCACACATGTATTATGTTTCCGGTTAATACAATTCTAGCATGAATAATAAACATTTATCATGAAATAAGGAAATAAATAATAACTTTATTATTGCCTCTAGGGCATATTTCCTTCAATAGGGGGAGTATTGTTCTCTCAATGAACTCTCCCTCCCCCCATTATGCATAAATCAATCAACTCTTTCACATTCGCCATTGTTGATGGTACTTGTGCTTCAAAGACGAGTTTTGGTCATGGGCCCAAGGATAATTCTTTGCGGTGCCATACCAATCAACTCAAACATAGGTGGCTCCAGCCACCGCCCTCTCCTTGGAGAGGTCGGTTCTCGTGTTGTGTTCCTCCTCCTGCCTAGCTTGTGTTCGTTCGCTTGAAGGCTTCTTGCAAAGCCGTTTTTCTTTCCTTGGCTGGAATTGCATTTTCTTGGGTAACGGTACTACCGTGGCACGCCACAGTACTACCGCAGGGCAGGGTACTACCGGAACCAGCGCGACAATAATTTTTTACTGCCGCTGGTGGAGTAGTACTACCACCCACGGCGCGGTACTTCCGCCCGGGCGGTACTAACGCGATGACGCGCGGTACTACTGTGTTGTAGTGAGCACGCGGGGGGTAAGAGTGGGCAGGGGGAGTTCCAACTCCCCCATACCCATTCACTCTTACTTCCCACGCCGCCTCTCTCTCTCCTGCCCACGAACAGCGCCGGAGGCCCTCTCCGGATCTCCGTCCCCGGCCGATCTCCTCGGATTCCAACCGGTGGGATCATTCCCCACCACGTCCTCTTGTCATGGACCAAGGTTTCTCCCCAAAATCCATCTCTTGTTGGTTTGTTCTTGTGCTTCTAGGTTTTTGGGGAGATGCATGTAGTTCCTGAGGTTTTAGGCTAAATCTGTGCAAGAGTAGGATGTAGGAGAGTATTAATGCGTAGAGATAGTACTTGCTATGTTGCCCCGTGATAGATTTGATTGACCGTAGTACCGCTTTGCTGCCGCGGTAGTACTCAGATCCAGTGGCGGTTTTGGATCTGACTCCGTGCGGTACTACCGCACCTCCCGAGCGGTACTACCGCCGGAGCGGTACTACCACATCTCCAACCCAGTACTACCGCCCGCGCGGTACTACCGTGACTTGGAGCGGCACTAATTTTTTACTACCGCGCATGCAAAGCAGTGCTACCGTTGTTGTCAAATATCTCATGTGGCAATTCCAAATGCTAGATCTACTTGTTTCTCAGCCTTTTGTGTTCTTTGCATTGATCCTTCTCACTTTTGTGTGTGTTCTTGTGCCTTGTGTCTTAGGTGGTGGCTCCAGTACCTCTGCTCGCCGTTCCAATCCAAGCCGTGACACGGGGTCCAAGCGTCTGCGCAATCAAGATGAAGCTCCAGAGGGCTCCCGTGCCCCCCAACACAGGACCAAATCCACCGCCTCCAAGGACAAGGAACCCACCTTGGGTATGGATGAGATACCACTCGCTGAGTTCATCTCTCGCAGGAGGATCAACCCCTATGTGCAACCTCGTGCCAACTACCGAGGGAATGATATGTTCTGGACCAAGCAACAGAATCTGATTTATCTGGATGTTATCAAGGCCAAGCGGAACATCTATGTGGACGTGCACTAGATAAACATGCATCATATGAGGGAAGCAAAGCACCGGGACTACTTTGATGAGGCTCTGGATCTTGTGGAGCAATTTGGCATTGAGCACATAATCTCTTTTCACAAAGACTATGATCCTGAGATTGTGGCTCAGATCTTTGCTTCGGTGCACTTTCATTCTGATGAGGAACGGACTATGACTTGGATGACCAATGGTTAGAAGTTGTCTGCTACTTGGAAGGAGTTCATGACTTTGCTTGGTGTTCAGGATAAGGGGCTTGCCACACCCCAAGGCCTCGTGTGGACCGATTCAGAGGAGAACAACGAGGAGACCACTCCTACTGCCGAGTCTGACGAGGAGTGTGCGTCTGACTACTCCGCTTGAGCCACCACTTGTGTTTTAGGTGTCCTCTCTGCCTTTTTGGCGTCTCGATGCCAAAGGAGGAGAGAGTGTAGGGATTTGTGAGTATTGTGTCGAGTCTTGTGTCGTGCTTGTGTTTGCTTTCTTCGCGTTTGTTCCGTTGAACCTTGCTTGTTTTGGTTTAGTTTGCTCGTGAGACCTGGTCTATCATATGGTGTAATACATATGCTACCTATCATACCTTACTTGAGCTTATGTTATCTTGTGCTACTTATGTTATGCTCATATTTATCTTGTTGTCCATATGCCTTGTTTACAAAATATAGGTGGAGTGTTGATCCTAGTATACGTGCCGTGCAGTCCAAAGCACTTATCTAGAGAGCATGCATCTAAGGGGAGCTCGTCTATATTTTGTAGTTGTGGGGTTTGCATATGTTCTATATTGTTTCCCTTTGAGTGCAAATCCCGTATTGTCATCAATCCACCAAAAAGGGGGAGATTGTAAGGGCATATTTATCCCTAAGGTGTTTTGGTGATTGATGACAATGCTTTTGCGGACTAATCGTGTGCCCTGAGTATCTCAGATTATTCGTCACTAGGCACAAGATGGTTTGGTACCCCTCAAAGACTACTGAAGACGGAGTTTTTCTATGATTCTTTTTCAGTGGTTTGAGTCGTAGGATAGCCATACTATTAAGAGGGGGTCCGCGTTGGAAAGGTTCGGGTGGAATCATCACGTACATGTTTTCTTCCTTTTCCCGCCTTTCCCTTTGCTCTGTGGAGCATCCTCCGTTATCTTCATTATGCAAAAAGAAGGATTCCTAGTGTTGCATGCGGTAGTACTGCTCCTAGAAGCGGTAGTACCGCAGGCACCCGCGGTAGTACCACACGCCGTTGCGGTACTACCGTAGGTGCCCATGGTAGTACCGCTCCTAAAGAGCGGTAGTAGCGTGGCCTCGGACCTAGTTCCGCAACACGAGCGGAAGTAGGGGCGGATGTAATTTTTTACATCTGCTCCCTACGCGGTAGTACCGCTTGCCAGGCGCGGTAGTACCGTGCCAGAATTTTGCTCCATTTATTTTTCTGCGGAAGTAGGCGCGGATGTATTTTTCTTCATCCATGCCCTTCCCAGGACTAGCCCACTCCAGCCTTGCGGTTGTGCCGCAAGGGGGAGCGGTAGTACCGCGCCAGCAGAAGTACCGCCCTCAGCCCTTGCGGCTCTGGCGTGGCCTAGCGCATGCCGTAGCAGTGGTAGTACCGCGGCCCGCCGCGGTAGTACCATGAGCCCTTGCGGTAGTACCGCTTGTCTGGAGCAGTAGTACCGCAAGTCACGGGCTGGTTAGGTGGATAACGGTTGGATTTGTCCCTCCACTATATAAGGGGTGGCTTCTTCCTCTAGTTGACCACCTCTTCCAACCCTAAGCTCCATTGTTGCTCCAAGCTCCATTTTCGCCCGATTTCTCTCCCTAGACAATCAAACTTGTTGATTTGCTCGGGATTGGGTGAGAAGGCCCTGATCTACACTTCCACCAAGAGAAATTCGATTCCCCCCACTAATCCCTAGCGGATCTTGTTACTCTTGGGTGTTTGAGCACCCTAGACGGTTGAGGTCGCCTTGGAGCCATAGTCCATTGTGGTGAAGCTTCGTGGTGTCGTTGGCAGCCTCCAATTAAGTTGTGGAGATTGCCCCAACCTTGTTTGTAAAGGTTCGGTCGCTGCCTTCAAGGGCACCAATAGTGGAATCACAGCATCTCGCATTGTGTGAGGGCGTGAGGAGAATACGGTGGCCCTAGTGGATTCTTGGGGAGCATTGTGCCTCCACACCGCTCTAACGGAGACATACTTCCCCTCAAAAGGAAGGAACTTCGGTAACACATCCTCGTCTCCACCGGCTCCACTCTTGGTTATCTCGTGCCTTTACTTGTGCAAGCTTATTTGTGTTGTATCCCTTGCTTGCTTATGTGCTAGTTGTTATTGCATCATATAGGTTGCTCACCTAGTTGCATATCTAGACAACCTACTTTGATGCAAAGTTTAAATTGGTAAAGAAAAGATTAAAAAGTGTGAGTTGCCTATTCACCCCCCTCTAGTCAACTATATCGATCCTTACACTATTGACTTTATTCCTGACCTTAAGCCGATTGGTGTTCCTGAATCGCGGCATAAGGGTAGACTAGATGGAAAAGGCACGCTAGGAGGGGATGAAATAATATGTATGGATGGGCATTCTCTCACTGAAGCACACTACACAGTTCTACAGAATTCCGCCTTGGTGGCTCCGTATATGGAGGAACACAAGAATTTTCTACACTCCAAACACCCGGAGCAGTGTGAGGATTGGATTACACGTCAAAAAACGGGGACTTTCGCCGGTTGGTTGCAGACACGTGCCATGCAGGATGGCGATATTGAAGATGAGTTGTACTTGTTGTCTTAGTTACCATCTTCGAATATAATGACTTTCAAAGGGTACGAGATAAATGGGAATACATTTTGCACAATCACCCAAGATAAGAAGAGCACCAACCAAAACAGTGGTGTCCGCTTTGATGCAACAACCAACACGGGAAAGGAAACATATTATGGTTACATAAAGGACCACTACAAGAAATATGTCAACTTATGACCACCACTATTGGTCACTGAAAGGTCACAAATTTCCATTTATGACCTTTTTGTGACCAAAAACAGAAGGTCAAAAGCTGGCCGTCGTAAACTGACTATAGCGACCTTTCTTCTGGAATGGTCAAAGACGTTTACGACCAAAATATTCCTACTGTGGCGTTTTGGTCACTAGCAACCTCCCCCAGGCCACGTAGGCATCCAGCGTGGCAAGCTGATGTGGCACAAGATTCAGCCCGGTCTAATTCGATTTTCTACATGGGCCGAGCCCAACAATTCAGCCTATTTGTGTTTTTTTTGTCTGTCAATTTTTGGTTGGGTACATGGGCCAAGCCCAATATTGCAGCCTTTTTATTGTTGGGTTGTGGCCTTTTTCTCTAAACGAATTTAGTTTTTCTTTCTTTTCCCAAAAGAAGGGTCCACTAGTCAGATGGGTACCAGTTGTCATCATCAGTTAGCTGTAGCCTTTTCAGGCGCAGTACACAGGAATACAATTTTACACAGATATATTGTTGAGAATTTTTCATAATTTTGCTGTCAAAGCAGCATGTACACAGGAATACAATTTTGCTATCAAAGCAACATTTCAAACGTACATCTTCATGACATCGTACATAAAAACCAGCAATAAAAAGATTACAATATGCCATTTGGCTCAGATCTTGCATGCGCAGCATCTCACATTCATGTACAGGAGAGGAGGAGGGGCTTGAGTTGTCCTGAAGGATACGCATTCCTGAAGGACACAAAAAGTAGAGGTATTATTTTGGACAATAAGCTCCAAGACAACATTGTAGGCTATTAACATAAAATAAGTTATTATCAGGTTAAGCCTCCTTAGTTTAGTGATCACCATGAGATAGATAGTAGTACATTTGTTATACAGAGCAGCAACAATGAAAATAACAAAAAATTAAAATATAAGTGTGGCAGCGCCTAGAACATTTGCTAGAAAGAACATGCTTCCACCTTGTTTCAACAGAACTTTTAAACTTAATAGTAATGTGCATCCATGGTATCATCAGTCTTAACCAAACCAGAGCAAGTAAAGGAGCCAATAGTTCTAGTTCAGGTCATGTTATCATATCAGGTATTGCATAGAGACATGATTCACACTTTCACAGATGTGGTAGACAGAGATGCGGAAGCCTTTCTAAATTGGCACAGCTCCAATTAAATTAAGCTTAGAGGAAGGCAATAAGCGAACAGTCTTAAGATGTAGTACCAAACAATAGTGAACACATATTGAAACATCAACCTCTCTTTTGTTTGCGAATGGGAGATATCAACCTCAGTTTGCAGCAAGACATAGTACACAGTTATCTCTTTTCTATGAAGACATGCACATTTTGATAGCCAAATGAGATAGATAGCAGTACATACGCCATCCAAAGTGTGCACATCTGGTCTACTGAATTCAAGTAAAAAATGCATTCCAGACTTGGAAAGAAGAAGGGATTGCTAAGGGATTGCTAGGTGTCAGTGGAACTGATTAAAATTAAGTGCATTCTGCCCCTGATAATGTGTGGTCGGTTATGAAAACTGCTGCACATACCCCTGTTCCATCTTTCGTGTTGTAGTCAGTCCCATAAACCGTCAGCAACTAGGCCTACCAATCACTTGAACCCAAACTAAAAATAGAAGAACTACATGGGAAGTTATTTATGCTGTAATTTTACTAACATGGGAAGTTATTTGGTGAATAGAACCCGGAGCAGAGGAGACAACGATGCACATGATGAACATCAACCAATTTAACAGCAGTGTGGCTCAAAGGTAGTATGAGAGTAGTGGACCATTACCTTCTCTTCTTGGCCAGATTTGATGAACATCCTGCAAATAGGGAAGGAAGCAAACAAAACACAAGAGTTAGGAACACATTCGTAGCAACAAACAGGGTTGGCAACGGCAATTCAGAATAATTTGGTTTGTGATATACCTTAGGAAGGTCTTAGCGGTAGGATTGCCCATCTCAAACTTGAGATTGTTTAGTACATTCCTCTCCATCTTAATAGCTGCACATGCCCACAAGAACCCAGATCAGCATTCTAGCTAGGGTCGTCCAATTGCAAGATCTCACAAATGAACCAAGCAAGCAAGAGAAGAACACACACCTCCTGCTTCATGTAGGTGTTGTCGGTGATGTAGCAGAAGTCCTCCACATTTGGGGGGTTGATCTCCTCGTACTTACTGGATCCACACAACGGATCTGAAGTCAGGCTCATATCTTGATTTAACTGAACACTCGGCACAGAAATGAGGATAAAACGGGGGCTTACAAGGCAATGAGCATGGCAGAGACGCCGAGGAGCTGCAGCTTCTGACGGTTGAGGGAGTTGGACGAGAGGAAGCGGTCGATGTAGGAGACAGTGAGGTAGAGCGTGTCGGAGACGAGCTTGTACTCCTCAGCGACCTCGACGAGCCAGTCGACGAGGATGCCGCGCATATTGGGGGTGACGTCCACCTGCACCCTCTCGATGTAATCCGCAGTCGGCCGCCGTCTCGCCTGAACCTTGCGACAAACGAGGAAATTGATTAAACCGATGTGACCGAGGAAGAACGGCGCGTACCTCCATGGATCAGAGGTAGGAGTAGATGTCGGACGCGTACGGAGCACAGAGCTGCGGGTCGCTGGTCTCGTCGACCGCGTCCGTCACTGGCTTGGACGCAGGAAGGGATAGGGTGGCAGATCTGGCCGCAGAAACCTAGTGGATGGATGGATCCCGGAGTAGAGGAGAGCAGGTGGGGTGGCTACACTAGCTTCTACGGGATTAGAGGATGGGATCCGCGCCGTGATCCGGACGGGAGCAGGATGGGATCTACACGAGGCCATCGTCGGGGTTTGTGGCATGGTGGAGGCGGCCATGAGGAGGGGAGGAGGAGATGGCGAGGGAGGGAGGGCGCTGCCGCCGGCGAGGGGATGGTAGGGTTAGAGAGGGGTGGCGGCGTCGATCTGGATCGGGGAGAGAGAGGGAGGCGGCGGGCGGGCGGAAGGAAGGAAGGAGAGGTTAGTGGATCTAGGT
>NC_057798.1:79067030-79077510 GCF_018294505.1 Triticum aestivum
AGGGGATGGGAGAGAGGAGGAGGGCATGGGGGAGGGCGTGGGGGAGGCCATGGCCGTCGGGAGCTCGGACAGAGCAAGGTGGAGGCGGCGATCTGGAAAGGAGGAGGTGGCGGCGGCGATCTGGAAGGGAGGAGGAGATGGGGACGAGGGAGGAAGAGGGCGACGGGGGAGGGGATCTGAGCTAGGGTTTGGGCTGCGGGTGGGGGGTATCTCCTTTTTTTTCTTTTTTTTCTTCTTTTCTGTAGATAGATGGATGGATGGATGTGGGATGGAGAGATGGATGGATGGATGGATGGACGCCATGTCATCGATCCATGGACAGAGTTACGATTGTTTTAGAAAATCAGTGATGTAAAATAGTTTTCAAATACTAAAAATAGAGGGATTTTATGAAGTAGCTATCAAAAATATTATGCAAAAGGGCACCACACAAGCTTTCACTAGAGTAAGACCACATTTTATGGATTAGGACCAATTTGTATGCATTTTTCATATTTCTAGCTATTTTTAATCATTTTTTGAGTGCACGAAATGAGGTTTTTTTGTGAAGGACCTACCATATATTTGTTGCAAAATTGTACCAAATCATTTTTACAAAATACTAGGACATATTTAATGCACAATTGACAAAATGGTTGGGTGTCAAAAGTTTTGATCCACCTCTGGTGAAAAAGACAAATTCCCACCTATTCAGTTGGAAGCGGGTCAAATTTGAACTGCAGCTGCCTCGTAGTTTGCTATTTATTTTTTCCAAAAATCATTTCTAGGTACATAAGTATCTATTTAATCAGAGAAACATCAAAAGTTTTCCAAGATTCAACCACTAGCTAGGAACGGTCAAGCCCGCCATTTTGACCGCATTTTGAAACGGGCATAAAAAATTCAAAAAATTCAAAAAAATTGGGAAACCTTGGCATTATGTCATTATATGTGACCAAGTTTCCAGGAAAAATAATAAACTTGTAATACGGTAATTATTTTAAAAAAGTGTTCTCAGAAACGAGCTATCATGTGTGGAGATCAATGGCTTTCAAGCCAAATGATCAATCTTATGGCCACATTCATGGCATACTTTGTTCAAATGATCTCATATTGTGCACAAGGGTGCATATTAGAATGGCAAACAATGTTGCCTAAGGACGTTTTCATTTTTGTTGGACGAAAAAACCATTTTCCATTTTTTGAGTGCCCGAAAGGAGGTTTTTTTGTGAAGGAACTACCAAATAATTGTTGCAAAATTGGACCAAATCATTTTTATAAAATACTAGGCCATATTTAATGCACAATTGACAAAATGGTTGGGTGTAAAATTTTTTGATCCACCTCTCGTGAAAAAGGCAAATTTCCGCCGATTCAGCTGGAAGCGGGTCAAATTTGAACTGCAGCTGCCTCATAGTTTGCTATTTATTTTTTTCAAAAATCATTTCTAGGTACATAAGTATCTATTTAATCAGAGAAACACCAAAAAAATTCCAAGATTCAAGCACTAGCTAGGAAGGGTCAAGCCCACCGTTTTGACCGCATTTTGAAACGGGCATAGAAAATTCAAAAAAAATCAAAAAATTGGGAAACCTTCGCATTGCGTCATCATATGTGGCCAAGTTCCTAGGAAAAATAACAAACTTGTAATACGACAATTTTTTTAAAAAAGTGTTCTCAGAAACGAGCTATCACGTATGGAGATCAATGGCTTTCAAGCCAAATGATCAATCTTATGGCCACATTCATGGCATAGTTTGTTCAAATGATCTCATATTGTGCACAAGGGTGCATACTGGAATGGCAAACAATGTTGCCTAAGGAAGTTTTCATTTTCTTTGCACGAAAAAACCATTTTTCATTTTCCGAGTGCCTGAAAGGAGGTTTTTTTGTGAAGGAACTACCAAATAATTGTTGCAAAATCGGACCAAATCAATTTTCTAAAATACTAGGACATATTTAATGCACAATTGACAAAATGGTTGGGTGTAAAAAGTTTTGATCCACCTCTCGTGAAAAAGACAAATTTCCGCCGATTCAGTTGGAAGCGGGTCAAATTTGAACTGCAGCTGCCTCATAGTTTGCTATTTATTTTTTAAAAAAATCATTTCTAGGTACATGAGTATCTATTTAATCAGAGAAACACCAAAAGTTTTCCAAGATTCAACCACTAGCTAGGAACGGTCAAGCCCGCAGTTTTGACCGCATTTTGAAACGGGCATAAAATATTCAAAAAAATTCAAAAAATTGGAAAACCTTCGCATTGTGTCATTATATGTGACCAAGTTTCCTGGAAAAATAATAAACTTGTAATACGGTAATTATTTTAAAAAAGTGTTCTCAGAAATGAGCTATCAAGTCTGAAGATTCATGGCTTTCAAGCCAAATGATCAATCTTATGGCCACATTCATGGCGTAGTTTGTTAAAATGATCTCATATTGTGCACAAGGATGCATATTGGAATAGCAAACAATGTTGCCTAAGGAAGTTTTCATTTTCGTTGGACGAAAAAATCATTTTCCATTTTTCGAGTGCCCGAAAGGAGGTTTTTTTGTGAAGGAACTACCAAATAATTGTTGCAAAATTGGACCAAATCATTTTTATAAAATACTAGGCCATATTTAATGCACAATTGACAAAATGGTCTGGTGTAAAAAGTTTTGATCCACCTCTCGTGAAAAAGACAAATTTCTGCCGATTCAGTTGGAAGCGGGTCAAATTTGAACTGCAGCTGCCTCATAGTTTGCTATTTATTTTTTCCAAAAATCATTTCTAGTTACATAAGGACCTATTTAATCATAAATACATGGTTTGGTGGCGATTCGTCGAGGTTTGGGCGGTGGCCGAGGGCCCCAACTCTAGAGCGCGTAAACTCGCATGCCCGCCGCATGGTCACCGCGTGACCGTGGCGTTGCTATGTGTTCTGGGCGGCCTAGGCATGTCTAGTGGGTTGGGCACTCCCCAGATTGGTGCTAGGAAGAAAATTACAACATAAGATTCTCACGAGGAGACCAATCGATGCTCAAACATGAATTAGCAGCCAAGTGTTTGATTAGCAGTACGGGAAATGTACATGGTTAATGGGCGTGAGTTTTGGCTGAGGATGATCAGTTACTAAGAAGACCGTTTTCACAAATTTTTAGCTTAAAAGGAGGAGCCTAGGTGGTACTTGCTTTGCAAACCACCACACTGGACATAAATACGAATGTTGAAGCTCTGCTCAAACTAAAGAATGGATTGAGCTGGCATTTGGTGGAGGATGGTTATTTGGGCATAGGAAAGCATTGTAGAAAATGGATACTATTTGGACATGCCAAAGTGGTACTTCCTTCACAAACTGTTACTCTGAACAAAATAGGAAAGTGAATATTTTTGAATTATTTTTGAACTAGGCAAGGAAGGTTTTTACATATTTGACGAAGATATGACCCAAAGAATTTATGAGATTTTTTTGGGAATTTTGGGAATGACAGAAATATAGGTTGCTTCACAACCTAGGGCAAAAACTACCACATGGACATGACACATAGGCAAAACTGATAAGGTGGCGCCTAGTCATAGCAACCCACCACAATTTACAAGGCTATGACCATCTATATTGGTCGTTAACAACTAGAAATAAGGGAGCGGACTAGCACTGTTAGCTTTATGACCATTTCATGTAAGGAAATTATGACCTTTCTGACCAAAATGGTCGCAATGGTTTAGGGTTTGGAGCCCCTCGAACAGCTTTTGACCAATTGGTCTCAAATGGTCATATATCTATGACCAATTCTTCTAGGGTCACTGACAGAAGGTCATAAGTTGACATATTTCTTGTAGTGGACATATGGGAACTTAACTATGAAGGTCCCTTTGTTTCGGCGCAAATGGGTCAATATGACACGAGGCGGGGTAACGGAAGACCGGCAGTATAGAATGACAACAGTGGATCTCAACAATCTTGCGCATGCAGACGGACCATTCATCCTAGCCATTGATGTGGCGCAGGTTTTCTATGTGAAAGACATGTCTACCAGTCCGAGAAAAAGAAAAGATAAGGAAGCGAATGCATCATATGCAATAGTTCTTTCAGGGAAAAGAAACATCGTGGGAGTGGATGACAAGACAGACATGTCAGAAGATTATGAAAAGTTTGATGAAATGCTCCATTCACAGTGAATATTGATCCGAGCATCCAGTTAAGTGATGAAGATTGTCCATGGTTATGGCGCAAAGGGACGCACGCGAAGAAAAAGTTTCACACCGAAATATCCCACTCTGGGATGTGATAGGCTTCACCGTCATCACTTTCTTCTGTAGTGACTTTCTGGACTTATATATCTGGAAAGTGCTGCTTCGAACAAACCGGAGGGAATCTTTGTAATAGTTAGGGTTAGGGTACTTATGTGTTTTGGCATTTGGAACGCGAAGAAATTTTATGTGCAAAAATTGGATGCACTTCGTCTACAAATTAGTTAGTCAAATAATTCAAATTTAAACTATTCAAATTTGAAAACTACTGGGACTAACAGAAAGTTTGTGATTTTTTTACCTAAAGAAAAAATATTCAGAAATAAATAAATGAAAATAAATAAATTAGAAAAGAAAAAAATAATTTTTTTAAGACAAAAACTAAATAAAAAAGCCCACCTACTGGGCCACAGCGGCCTCCATACAACTAGTAACCCAACCTGTAGTTGGGCCAGGATGCAGGCCCGCAAGGCCTAGTAGGCCCACAAGACAGAGCAGTAGAGTTAGGCCCAGAAGCCTGCTAAAGGGAGGAGTTTGAGAGAGCAGCCGCGCGAGGGCTTTTAAATAGGTGCGGGCGCCCCTCGGCTAGCGAGGTGGGACTAAACTTGCCCGCACCGCACCTACGCCAGCGCACCCCTTTAGTACCGGGTGGTAGCTCCAACTGGTACTAAAGGGAGGGTCTTTAGTACCGGTTGTAGCCACCACCCGGTACTAAAGGGGGGGGGCGCTTCCCGCCGCTTCGCCTGGCCAAAACAGCCCTTTAGTACCGGTTGGTGGCTACAACCGGTACTAAAGGGTGTTCTATATAAGAAAACACTTCAAAAAAATCATTTTCTCATCTCTCCCTCTGCTTTTCTTCTCCTCTGCCCCCGTCGCCGCCGCCCCTCGTCGCCGACCCCGTCGCCGGCCCCGTCGCCATCCGTCGCCGTCACCGCTGCACCTTGTCGCCGCCCCCGTCGCCATCCCTGTCGCCGTCCCCGTCACTGTTTGTCGCCGTACCCTCTGCCTCGCCGTCACCTTGCCTCGCCTTGCCGTCTCCGTCTCCTTGACCTCGCCCGCGCTGTGAGCCCCACTCCCCGGCCCCTCTCCTCGCCCGCCAGCGCCGTAGGTGCACACGCGCACACGCACATGCACACACACACACACACGCACACACACACACACGATCCTATTTTTAGTTTTTAGTTTTTAGTTTTTTCTGTTTTTATACAAATGTTTTAAATGAATTAATTAATTAGATTAGATTAATGTCAAATAGTATATAGAGATGTTATAGAAAATGTTAGAAATTTTGGAAATGTTAGTTTATCTAGATGAATTAGATTAATTTCAAATTGTTAAAGAAATGCTAGAAATGTTATAGAAATGATAGTTTTTAGTTTCTTATAATTTAAAAATTGTTACTTTTGCGGTGTATAGTATTTGTTCTCGATGATGCCCGACCCGCATCCTCGCCGTCGACCCGTTCGCGATGACGTCCTACTTTAGAGGACCCATGTCCGGGACTAGGCTCCGCCGGGCTGGCACTGGGAGGTGCTATCTTCAGGGGCTCACCACTTGGTGAGGAACCCGGGTCCCGTCGTCGACCCTGAGCTCCTTTGGTGGCATTCCCGTGGGCCACTTTCGATGCGGAGGGAGTCGGCCCCGCCGGAGGTGGTGCGGAGGGAGTCGGCCCCGCCGGAGGTGGTGCGTCGCCGTGTCAGGGAGGAGGACGAGCACGTCCGTCGCTACATGGTTGCTATGGACGTCAGGTTTTCCAATACCTGGCAGAGTCTTTGGGAAGATCACCGGAGCTACAACTTGTGATGGTTCCTTCTCTTTGGGTGTCCACCACCCGCTCCTCAGGAACCGCGAGTGGCCTAGATTATTCTGTAGTATTCGATCTTTATTATCTAGCTAGCTAGTGATGTATTCGATATATAATATACGAGACAACGTATTCGAGATTATATATTATTCGAGATGATGCATATATGTACTATGGTTCAGGATTTCCTTATTGATTTCATGCATGCATTGTAATTTGAATACTAAATTGTTTAATATTTCTTTTGGATTAGTTAAATAAAATCTATGGCAGACAATACCGGCAGAGAGGGAGAAGAGGCCCTGTTCGAGATCATACGCTCCCCTCGCGGGCCAGATGATCGAAATGAAGAAGATGATGACTCCCAATATCTGAACAATACCCGGGAGGGTGATGATGAGCTGATATTCGATCGCGACGACCGAATTAATGAAGTTATGGATGACGACTATGATTATGATGGCGAAGAAAATGTTGATCTTGAAATTGGCGAAGTAAATGTTGATCTTGAAATAACAGAGACCGGCGAGGTATATTCATATAAGGATGCATCTGGTGATCTCACATGTTTTAAATGATTTGAAGATATATTAACGAATCAATCTTTCTTCTTTCAGCCCTCAGGATCGAGGAAATCTTCTACAGGCAGAAAGAGAGGCCCGGGCAAAAAGTTGAAGAAGGCGTAAAGTACAACATCGATGCCATCAAAACTAATGGCGAACCAATAGCGCCTAAGAACATTGCGAACAAGTTCGTTCGTCAGTGCGGAGTTCTTGTGAAGGACAAACTCCCGATCTCCCTTCAAGAATGGAAAGAGCCATCAAAGCCCCGTCCAGATCTTACTTTTGTCGACGATAGAGCAAAAATTGTGCTTTGGGAAAATCTCATGGAACATTTCACCCTACCAGATCATTTCACAGCTGCAGATGTGGAGAAAGTCAAGGACGCTGCTCTTAGGAAGATGGCAATTGCATTCGACAACCACAAGAAAACTGTATGGAATAACTACGTCAAAGTAGGAAAGAAGACTCCAGAATTCAAGGGAACACTAGAGAACCAAAGAGAACACTGGCCCGCTTTCGTGAAATTCAAGGAATCAGAATTATCTAAGGAATGGTCCAGAAAAAACAAGGCCAATGCCGCAAAAAAGGAGCAATTCCATAGGCTGGGGCCAGGTGGCTACGCGGTGGCAATGCCTAAGTGGGATAAGTCTGAGCAAGAGATGCTGGCTGCACAGGTCACTCTAGTTACATTGAGCTGGACCCCCAGGTGTAGAACTTGGTTCTATGCGCATGGGGGCGTTGGACCCGAAGATAGGCCAGGTTTCGAAGAAAGCATGTCTTAAAGGAGCCGGTGTTAAGTTAGTTCAAGCAATAGAAGAAGTTTGAGAGGGGGTGTTCACGCCCAACAGAGAGAACGACGAGCTTACGCGCGCCCTGGGAAATCTTGAACACCCGGGAAGAATAGGAGGCAAGGGCGTTATTCCGTGGTATGAGGGCTTTTCTGACTGGAACGCCGACTACAGAAGCCGTGTGAGAAGGAAGATGGAGGAGGAGGAGAAGAAGAAGAAGCAGGAAGCAGAACACCTTCAAGGCGTAGAATCGGCGCACGCAGACTTGGCACTCAAATTGCAGCGGCATCAGCAGCAGATCGACTCACTTAGCCAGGAAAGGGGGTCTCAGCAGCGGCAGCAGCTAGCGGATGATCCAACATTGGATAGCACCGCCCCATCCATGCCGAGAAGCAGCGTGGGTTCCGCCCCGGGCGACGCACTGATAGATAGATACCCTGTGGATGACATCATGGAGAACACTAACTGTGAGCTACACTTCAAAATAAAGAACATATCTGTGAAGGCGGCTGACGCCGTTGCTTATACAAATCCCCCCGGAGCAACCTACCATTGCAGAATGATTCCAGCCGGCTATGCTCATGTCGTGGTTGATGAGGTGCTAGACCAATATTCGGGGCTAGCGCTTGACATTCCTGGAGGTGACGAGGAGCACACACTAGGAAAAGCCATACATCGTATCATCCTGTGGAGAAAGGATTGCATAATCTTTCGAAGGCCACCGACACTGCGTCAGCTAGAGCTTGACATCCCAAGAGGTACGAGGAGCCGACGACTCCCACTCCTCCTAGTCCGGCACAGCTTCATGCCACTCCTCCTGCTTCAACTTAGCCAACGCGCGAGGCCACTCCTCCTACTTCAACTCAGCCAACACGTGAGGCCACTCCTCCTGCTTCAACTCAGCCAACGCGTAAGGCCACTCCTCCTCCTTTGAGTCCACGAACGTGTGCCACTACTCCTCCAAGTCCGACACCGCGTCAGCCGTCTCTCCTGCCTCAGCAATCGTGGAAGAGAGCCACCGCAGCTATGGTGCGTAGTGCTACAAGTCGAGGTAGTATAGGAGGTACAGGCAGAGGCAAGCGATTTCAATATGGTCCAAGCCTCGCGCCTCTTCCGCAGAGGCCTTACGACATGACCAAGAAGCAAAACGAAGCCATAGTGAAGGCCCAAGTGGACGCCCATTTTGGACCAAAACCGCCACCACCACCAAGGAAGAAAGTGCCCGAGGATAAGATTGACCACTTTATTTGTATGGCTAAACCACCAGCTCCCAAGCCTGTTGACTCAGACTATGAGCGCCAAATTAGGAAGGCACATCGAGCACGACAAAAGGAGTCGAGCTCGAGCTCGAGCCAAGCAACTAGCCAAAAATGTAGGAAAACCATTCCCCGGCTAGGAAAACAGGCGGCGCGATCGATCCCCCCGCTTGTTGTACCAACACATGAGAGTACCAGCGCTGGTCAGCTGGTAATAACCAACGATCATAAAAGGCAGGCTAAAATTCTCGGTATCACTGTTGGACAACTCCTCGAGATTGAGCCCATGCCTCTGCTTAGAGAGGAGGACATAAAATGGAAATATGTCCGTGGCCAACCTTTGGTCAAGCCCGAGGAGGTCAAGAACCTCCAACGAGAATGTATGAATTGCATGATTGGTACATAAAAATTACCAAGAGTACCAATCGGGAGTCCCTCATGGTGAAATTCAAGGAAGAGTATTACTTCCATAAGGTAGCTCTATCCGTTGAGTATTCAGAACTATTTCAGTTATTCAATCAAGACGCACTCGACAAATCTCTCGTCAGTTGCTATTGTTTGTAAGTGATTCCTTTCTGTAATTTAAGTCTCAAGCTAGCTGTAGTGTTCATTGATTGATCATTAATTACCTGTAATTATCCTCACTATATTGTTTTATATGGTCTTATGCAGGATGAAGATGTATGAAATGAAAAAAGTTGGATGCTATGGCATTGGGTTTATTGAACCAAATACCATTAATGAAGAAACATGAACATATCCATGGTATCAAGCAGATGTAGAGAATAACATGCTAGAGTTCTTGAAGCACCTCAATACCAATGAAGATATACTACTTCCTTACAACTTTCTATGAGTCACACTGTCTTGTACTATAAATTTTGTTTTTACTTACTAGCTAGCTAGATATTAATAATTATTACTACTAATGATCAGTATTATGCACATGCTCGCTTAATTAAGACATGCAAACATGTGTGTGCATGCAATTACCATTGGATCTTGTTAATCATTATAGTTGACGAAGGAACAGTTGAAGTACTGGACTCACTACTTAAAAAATAGAGACTACTCGACCGTGAAGGGGATAGTCGATATGTAATTTCAATCATTATTAACTATATGTTGGCCTCTTTAGTTCATCATTTTCTGATATCAACTATTTAATAACTCGTTTATTCATTTTCTTTGCCTGTGGGCAGGACTTGGGCAAAGTTCAGGAATTCGAAAGAGGTTCCAGCCGAATGGAAAAAAAGTTGTATTGGTTTTGACCCGAGGTATAATTAATTAAGTAGTACTAGCTAGCTACCATGCATCTCTTTAATTCTAGTTTCAATACCATTAATTATCATACTTGATTAATTATTATCTGATTAAATTCTATTCTCGTAAAGGCCCTGAAGCAGGCGTTGGGGACTAATGTGTGTGCATACTACATTTTCAAGAACACTCGCATGATGACGTCCGAAAAGAGCAAAACTGATAGACAGCTACGGGTACGTTTGACAAAACAATATTCACATTTTTTTACATCATTTTCGATATCTATTCACATAACTAATACACATGCATATTGATCTCCTTTTTAATAGTTTGAATCGGTGCGGGAGAAGCTCCTACCAGAGGAGCGCATACGAGAACTTCAAGAGGAAATAGCGGGATTTTTGCTCGACCGGGTCATAAATCCCAAAGGGGAATTCTATTACGAGCTACCGCCTCAATGAACCACTCCCAATTGTCATCGTGCTCCGAAGGCACCAAGGCAAATGCCACTGGCTCTGAAGGCAACATGTAGGAAAAATTGTATATATATACATGGGTATGTGTGAATAATGGTGTGGTTGTGAGACATT
>NC_057798.1:79077953-79081533 GCF_018294505.1 Triticum aestivum
AAATTTTCCTACTACCTGGTGTAGTTACTCCCACTTTTTTTTGATACATTCTAGGTAGTATCTATCATATTGGAGAGTATGTACACGTAGTATGTAGTATATAAAAATGTTTAGGTAGTATATATACTACTTTTTTGATAGTATGTATTATATTTTGTGCATACTCTATTTCGCGTACAAATATGTACGTATTTCATAAATACAATAAAACCATGAGCTCACTTGCAATTTTTTCATATAACTCACTTTGAAGTATCTTAGATGTACTATATAAACATACTAAAAATAATAAAGTAGAGTATATACTACCATATGGTAGTATATGAGAAATGGGTGTAGCTACACCCGGTAGTAGGATGCATTTTCCCTATATATATACAGATGGTCTATTCTGCTAATATTAGCAGAATAACTATTCTGCACATCACTTTCGCACTGCACGCTGAACAAAAGCGCACGTCATTCTTTGAACCAAGTGTGCTGCAGTACTCACACAAGTGAACTTCTCGTCGGAAAAAACTGCATGCGTTATTTTTTCAGTACTATTTTTGCTCTAATTTTTTAACTGTTTATCGGAATGAGGCATGTAATATACCGTTGAAAAGCTATGAATTAGGCGCAAATTCGACATGTTGAACACTTTTCGAGATTCCACACAGTTTAAGAGCAGTTTTGAAAATGGTGCGGCGGATAACGAGTGGCAGTGAGAATTTTTTCGCGTTTTTTTCTAAACCGCTTATCGGAATGAATCAAATGATACGCCGTTGGATAGATATTATCGAGGCGCATCTTTTCCATATATAAATCTTTCTTTAATTCGTTACGATTTAAGAGCAGTTTCAAATTTACTAAATCGCGGAATTCTGTTTTTCAAGTTTTTTAAAAATTTTGGTACTGTTTTCGCTCCAGTTTTTGGACCGTTTGTCGAAACGAGGCGTGTGATACGCGATGAAAAGCTACGAACGAGGCGCAACTTTCATATGTTGAAATATTTTTGAGATTCTTTACGGTTTTAAGTTAATTTTGAAAATCGTGCGGCAGATGACGAGTGGCAGCGGCCGTTTTTCATGAATTTTTTGCAAACCGCTGATCGGAATGATTCAAACGATACACGGTTGGAAAGATATCGACGAGGCACAACTTTTTCATGTAGAACACTCTCCCTAATTCTTTACGGTTTAAGAGCAGTTTTGATTTTAACGAAATGCGGACACTCTGTTTTCTCACGACACCAAAATCGTGGTATGTACTGCATCAGACAGAATACCGCACTGCTTTAGAATGAAAACCGCAATGCAATGTCTACAAGGAACTGCATTATTACGTTCTTTTGCTAATATTTCTCTTTTGTAATTTCATCTAAACCTCGAGGCGGAGTGTAGTGACCTGCACGCAACGACGAAGTGCACTGCAACTTCCGATGCATTTTACTTTTTTTGAACACACGACCCTGTAGGAACGAGTACATTTTAATTTTTTTTGGAGAAGTGGACCACGGCCTTAATTGAAGCGAGCTGCATGGTTTTTCTTCTTGTTTTCAAAAAACGTATAAAGGCATTTCTAGACTACACGGTTGAGGACAATTAACTGTATGTTTTTTCTGTTTCCAATAATCCTTTTTACTAGCGATACCGGCCTACATGAACGGGTAAGTGTACTACCAATTTTTGGCATATAGAACCACACATATTTTTATAAAGCGAATCACAAAGTTTTTAACAATGAAACTACAATAGTTTGAAAAAATGTACTTCTTTAATTCACCGAGCGCACTGCTTTTACAAAGAAAAGATTTTACAAACTGAATAATCCACACAAATAGTCTTTTTTTCTTTCTCCACATACATAGCAATAATGCAAATTCTTTTGCATTGCCGAACCACGCGCCCTCGCCAGATGTAACGATAAGTGAGCTGCTTTCCGAGGTGCTTTTGTTTCGGATCACCAAGTGAACCACGAAGGAGTTTTATGGCGAACTTCATGAGAGAACAAAGTGAGCTTCAAAACATACATATCCATTCATTATTTTTACACAGCCATCCAGTACATAGCAGAATCAACGACGGAGTACCCAACTGTACTGCACTAGGCAAAGACTTGCTTATGCAAATTACCATCCATTTTTCTTACTACAAAATGAACTTCAAATGCACTAGGCAGTACCCTTTTTCTCTCCGAGTTTCTCATAAACAACAAAATGAACTTCAAATGAACAACAACGTTCTGTTTCTTTTCTTTACTGAGGCCTTTCGGTAACTAGAACCGCACTGCATTGAAATGCAACCAAAGTGTAGGTCCAAATTCTGAAAACGCAAAAAGTAAGCTTCTTGCCGCAGTGCACTACATTGCCTTTTTGCTTGAAACGGGTGTGCACTGCACTCGTTTCCTCTTTCTTTTTGCTGGTAGTCTTTCTCTCTGCAAAAATAATGAAACTGGACTAAAAGAACAAACAACAGCAGCATGCAGTGCACTAATCTTTTTGATTGTTTGCCGGCGGTGAAGCAAAAATAAGCAAACTATGCAAGAAACTCCAGTGGCAACTGAATCGCATGGGGCCATGGGGCCGCCGCGACCACCACTAATACTTTCCTTTTAGTGACCTGCACCGAATAAAACTATAAAAGTGAACATCTCAGTGAGGCAAAATAAATAATGAACCTCAAACAAGTAATACTGAATTGCCAACTCTTTTGATATGTTAAACCAAACCGCATCGCTTGCCGTAGCGCACTGCAAGATCGAACCAACTGCACGGCCACACGCACAAAACCACATCGCTTGCCCTAGTGCACTTCAAGCCCGGGACGCCTGGACTGCAAGGGAAGGAGGGGCAGCTCGTCGGGAAGACATGGCGGATCTCGTCGAAGATGCAGAAAGAGCCCGCTGTACTGCATCAACCGTCGTGGACAACTTTTGGACAGCAACTGGGGATGGTTTGCGGTGGAGCTGGCCATGGACCGGTGGGAGGGGAGGTGAGGAGAGAAGGGACAGATGGAGACGAGGAGGACTGCACGGTGTGGAATGGGCATGCTGCTGCACCCACACAGTGGACTGCACGGTGCCGCCACCGATGGCTTGATGGAGCAGACCACAGGAGGCCCAAAGAGGATGGTGGGGCAATTGTGGGCGCAGCCGCCGGTGAGTACAGAGAAGGGAGAAGGCCATGGGAGACCGACAACCATCCCGTGGTAGCCGTCGCATGGACGGGGAGGCCGGATCCGGCGGCAGGGCGCCGGAGGGAGGGGGGCGGGGGCTGCTAGATCCAGCGGACGAGGTTGGCGGAGGGGGAGGAGAGGGCGGCAGAGACCGTCCCCGCCTCAGAGGGAGCGTCAAACATAAGGCCACGGGGTGTCGCCGGATCTGGCAACCAGAAGGAGGTGGGGCCATGGCCGGTCCTGGTCGGCCTCGACGCCTGGTGACCTCGACGCGGTGGAGGAAGGCGGGAGGGGCGCCGATGCTTGTTGGGTACTATGGCTACCCGGTTGGAAGGCGGTGGGACGTCGCCGGTTCAGGGTAGGTGGCGCGGCGTGGCCGGTGGCCAAGGCGGGGCGGCGCGGGATGGCCGGTGTCCAAGGCGGGG
>NC_057798.1:79082028-79090141 GCF_018294505.1 Triticum aestivum
CTATTTATATATATGCATAACGTGTATAATATGTAGTATCGTAAAATACCAGCAAACGAAAAAGAATTAAATGGAAAACACAAAACTAAAGGAAAAATAAATAATAAAACCAAAAAACCCCAAACTTTTTAGTACCGGTTGGTGTTACCGACCGGTACTAAAGGTCTCCCACATCCGGCCCTGACTCGTGCCACGTGGTGGCCCTTTAGTGGCGGTTCGTGCAGAACCGGTACTAAAGTAGGACCTTTAGTCCCCACCCTTTAGTGCCTATTATAGAACCGGCACTAAAGGCCCATACGAACCGGAGCTATAGCCCGGTTCTGCACTAGTGTGGGCCTTCAAGCGCTGTCGGCGACCCCGGCGAGGGATGCAACAGGGATGCCGCAGGTGAGGCGCGCGACGACGACGACGACGACGGTGACGGCGACTACACCCGCTTCTACAGGCTTCTCGGCATGTAGACGGCGGCGGTGGCGACGGTGGCGGGAACGGCTAGGCTTTTTAGTTCGTTTTTAAGTTAGTTCATGCATGTTTTTAAGTTTTCGTACAAATTTCGATGAAAATGGCCGAGTTAATGCAAAAGTCGCCTAGTTTGCAAAAAAAAAAATTAAAACGAACTTCACCGAACCCGCAGCGACCGTGGGCCTGTGATTGGGAGCGAATCAAACCCCAGGGGGCGATCTAGCGCCGGCTCGCCCCCAGGCCGCTCTTTTTCGTCGCCCTAGGGGAGCCGAACGGCTGGAGATGCTCTTAGCAATGGAGTTTCTCGTGTACTTCCTCTATAAAGAAATATGAGACTTTTTAGATCACTTGATAACGCATTCGAACTGGACTCTCTCCAACTATAATTTAGGGTATTCTCACAGAAGACATGTATACTTGAAAGATACTACCTCCGTCCTGGTTTATTGGTCCCCTTAGTATTTTGTGTCAAACTTTGACCATAGATTTAATTAAAAAATAATAATGAATGTTATCAAAAATTATATCATTGGAATCATATTTGAACACAGTTTTCAGTGATATTATTTTTGGTTACATGTATTTACATTTCGTTAGTTAAATCTAAGGTTAAATTTTAGCACAAAATGTAAGAAGGACCAATAAACCAGGACCGAGAAAGGATCATTGTGCGGTTCCTCTACACATAATGGCTCTTCATTTCTCAATAACAGTAACTGTACAGATAGGTGTCAAAAAAAACAATAACTGTACAGATACAGGAATGGACCACAATTGTCCTTTTTTTCAAACACAAAAAGGGCCACGTAAGAGTATCTCCACGAGGTGTCCTTGAAAGATTCACTCATCATTCAGTTGAGACAAATATTGCCATTTTGGTATCTCGCCCATGCCTTCAACTACGATAACTTGAAGCTCTTGGGAGTCATCACAAACAAGGACGAGTACATCTGCATTACCTACATCAACCACCAAGCTTTGTCATCAACATCGAGCACTTCATCCTTTGGCACGTAAGCCGGAAGCAAGGCCGGTTACCCCAACTTCGTGAAAAGTTAAGCATGACAAAAGTACCCATTCCGTCAGAAGATTTGTCTTCATTGCCATTATCTTTGCGAGCCAACCGTTCCTTTGCGATAAAAATTTTGTATCCCCTTCATATTGATGTCATTTGGCATTATATTTGCATCATGCACCTCGAATTTGGCATCATATTAATTGGTAGATCTTATCATCCATTCTGTCATCCGCTCAAGGGTTGGATTTGTAGCGCCCTCCAAGTATTACGAAGATCGAGGGCACGATTATGACTCTACAAGACTAATCTTTGCGGCAAAATTCGCCAAAATGGCTGTTATTTGGTGACTTTGCTAGAGTTGATCTAAGAAAGAAGAAGAATAAACAGCTTGTGCATTCCACCACTTCATCGATCTTCCAGATGTGTGTCTACTTACAATCCCAGTGAGGATCACACTATGGCAAAGGAACTCACTGGGGGCATGATCCCAGTAAAGACATAACCAAAAAAATTATTTTTTAAAAGAAATGGAAAGAGACTTCTCAAAGGAAGTAGTAAATAGCAAAAATAACTACATGTTTTGAGGGAAGCATTGGCAAAAACTACCATAACTGAAAGACCTAAAAATCACAACCAGTTTTGTGCCAATTTGTCACAAATTACTACCACTTTCATTTAGTTGCCCGTTCGTCGTTTTAAACCTGATTATGACAAGGCAAACCCACTAGTCAGAGACACGTATCCACATAGTAAGACGGTGATGTTCAAACGGCCGTTAGGGCCTGCATCAGTCGCCGGCTCGATTAGACCAGGTCGGTCTAGTCAAAATGGCCAATCCAACCCTCTTTCTCTCCCAAGCTCACTCACTCTCTTGTTCTCTCCTGTAGCTTACCCATCTCTCCCTGCCTGCTTGCACTCCGCTGTTACCGCCGCTGGTCCTGCTCGTCGCCATTGTACCATGTCTTCGTGGAAGGATGGGAAGGAGAGCATGGACGACGACTTCGACATGACTAGCAGCATGAACATGGAGATGTGGGTAGGTATCTTCCGCAACTAGGGTTAGGGTTACTGGATTCGGGGATTTCTTTTATTTGAGCTCTGACTCGCTCGATTCTTTGTCTGATTTCTTGTTCCATGGTGTTGTCACGGATTCGGGGCCAAAGTTCATGTTGCACTGGTTGAGGCCGTACAAAGTTCTAATTGTATTGTGTTTGCATATTCATGTTCCATGTGCCGAGGGGAATTGAAATAACAACTTTTACATGCGCTTTGACAAAATTTTGGAAGTTTGTTAAATTTAATGTTTTGAAACTTAGTACGACTGTACGAGCGAATGACATAATCACATGTTGAAGAAACTAAAACGTAAAATTTGATGTGCCATTGTACGGAATCTAGCGACTTTCGGATCATGAAGCAATCGAACGACCGGGCACAGTTGGGCAGGTGCGTGCCCCTGCACCTGCGTGCCCTTGCAAATTTCCGACTTCTCAACACTACAGGGCTACTGCTACAGACGACAGCACCGAGGATTCGCCAGTCCAGCTCTTTGATTTGTTTTGTTTTTTGAACAAGACCTCCCGGAATATTCTCTCCATTGATTTTTTCAATTGTATCTCGTAAACCATAGTCTACATGATTCGATCCACATCAAACCAAACCAAATCTCTGTGATTCATAATAACTAGTCGGAATCAAGATGCAACGCCAACTTGCCATCGCCATGTACATGTACACAAGTAGGGTTGCAAGAAAAGCTGGAGGTGTGAGCAGTTCGAGACTGACCCATTTTTTGGCCCGACTCAAGATCAAGGTTCAAAATTATCGGATATTGGGTTTGTATCGGTTTCGTTTCACATATCGTCTGTTGGAAATTGAGTAATATATCAAACGATATGTTGATATATCGAAGAAAACATATCTGGATCTTTTTACAATATTCATGTTCAAAACATGTAATTTTAATAAATAAAATGTATGATTCAATGCGTTAGCATAACAAATTTCGATTCACACTTTATTAACTTGTTAATTAAGAAATTGTTTAATAAATATGCACAAAATCCTTATTTTAAGATTTAAAATGATACGTTATATATGTGTTTCTACAAAATGTTATGCATGAGTTTGATAATATGATGAAGTTCTATATTCATAATGCCATTTTCACTGCTTGCTGATAATTAGTTATTATCGTCGATGTATTGGTCTATATTAGTGGACATAATGGGTCACATATTAGCCACATGAGTAATTTGGTCCATATTGGATGATATGTCTGAAAATGATATTCAGAAATGCTATGTGTATATATCCGAGCAGATTGGGCAGGCCTCACAGATCCGTGCGCAAGGTAGGAAGGGTCGGCGCCGGCGTCGGCGCTACATCAACGGGCGACAGGAGGCGTCACACCGGACCCGGAGCTGCCGCCCGTATCGTCCTCGTCTCCGGAGCTATCGTCGAAGTGGCTGCCGGTGCTGGACATGCTCGTTGGCACTAGTGATTGGACGGATTGGGAAAAGGGGAGCGTCGAGGAGCGGAGCGGAGAGGAGTGAAGTGAGCTAGGGTTTGCTCGGGACGGGGGGTTTTGTGGGGTCGGGTGGGTCACCGGTGGGCCAGGCTGACATGACGGATGTGTCTGGGTTGTAGATGCTCTTAATTACAAGCTGATTACAAGCTGACATGACTTCATCTAGTTTGAGCTCACTCGAATTCGAGTCGTTTGCAGTTAGGTAGTCCTCTCTCGGCATCGTTGAAAAACAAGCGAGTCTTCGCTCGCATGGAGAATTCAGAGGGTTGTCGTTGACAAGCGGCCGTAGCTCTCCCACACATGCACGTGCTGCCACTCCAATGAGCTGGTCATCTCCAGCGCGCTCAACCGCAGTCAGCTGGAGTACGTGCTGGCCTGCTGCGGCCACCCACACCGATGCCCACACGTCTCGCGTGGCCACCTCCACCAGTTCCCCGTCTTTCCAGCTCACACGGTCACGCTCTACGGCAGGGCAACTTTTCCTTCGTTTACAAGTCTGTTACTAGTACGAACTGCAACCTCTGGTGTCCAGTGCAAACAAAGCTTGCATGGGAAGCCGGCTTCTGCGAGAAGGTAGCCAAAATTATCTCCCGGGTCTCAGTGACAGGCAGTCGTCTCGTCAGCAGACTTGCTGAAGAAGCCAGCAACTCCGGGATCCGGGACCCCACACCTACCACATCTGTTCTGGAGAAGAGAAAATTCACGGTCTAGTGTCTGGTCTATCGGGCGATCGTTCATCCTGTCATCCAGGATCGAGATTCGACACAACTAATGTGCACTAGCTCTCCCATCTCGCTCCACCAACCAAAGTCCAACCTTTTCCGACATAAAAAGCTACGCCGTGAAGGTTAGTGCAAAGAATTTTAAACGATTATTTTCTTAGTTTTTTCTTATCAAAGAATGGCTTTCCCCTTTCGATTTTGTATTACTAAAAACCTCCAAGCATTCAAACCTAAAACAAACTACTAGAACGAGAGCCCAGCAACATAAACTAAAAACAGTCTGCAACCTGCATCACAGCAGGAAATTACATAGTTCAAACGTCACGAAAAGATCAAACTACTAAAGCACAACAGCAACGCTAAGGGACAGCAGCTTTAGCAGGTAGCAGGGTCTTCTTCTTTTTCTGGCCTGGCTACATCGATGCTCCACCCCTGCGACGCTGTGTATACTTTACTTGCTACTCACTCTAGCAGTCTTGCTCCGAGCTTCAATACATTTTTTGTGGCTCCTTTGTCTGCAAAATAGACCAATCAACAATCCAATGGCTCATTAATTTGATTATAGAGAAAGGATCATTTATTCTTTTATTTTGAAAGATAATCTCATTTCTATTTTTTCAGATTGACCAAAACAGAGCAGATACGCCACGATGGCTAGTTTCCTATCATCCTTGTTAAACCTGCCCAGCCACCCTACCAGGCAGTTATTCTTCTTAGTTTGATTCTTTTCTTAGTTACTCCTAATTAACGCGAGCAATGGCCGTCAGTCATGCATGCATGCATGCATGCAACGCCCAGCTCTTAAACAAAAGGAAAGTACTCCTCTGCTGCTGCTGCATGCTCGTACATGCGCGACGCAGGGCAAGTGGGTGCCGATCGGATCCAATTACGGATCTTTAAAGCATAATGTCAGGGCCGCTTAGCGATGATCTAACATCATTAATCTCCTGTCCTGCAGCGGCGACGCCTGATCCCCTCGTACTAATGGCAGAATTCTCCGATCCAGTCTGTTAACCAACCAACCCACACGAACCTAATCATCGTCGTCTCCGGAACCACGTGAAGGCATTCGTCACCTGCCTCTCAGCAAAAGCTGGCATGCTTTCCCATCTCCTCCCTTGATGAACGAATCCGTGCGCAATTAACAATCGATCCAAGTGCAGAACATGTTCTCCCCAATGGTGAACTGTTAGGTTTGTTACTTAGCAACAGATATTTTCTGGGGAAACAGCTACTGTTCACTGATTTTATCATCTGGTTACACAGGTAACACAGCAGTGGTAGAATGCCTCTCAGCAAAAGCTGGCATGCTTTCCCATCTCCTCCCTTGATGAACGAATCCGTGTGCAATTAACAATCGATCCAAGTGCAGAACATGTTCTCCCCAATGATGAACTATTAGGTTTGTTACTTAGCAACAGATATTTTCTGGGGAAACAGCTACTGTTCGCTGATTTTATCATCTGGTTACACAGGTAACACAGCAGTGGTAGAATGCTGAATTAGCGATAAAAAAGGCTCACTCTCCCTCGAAAGTCTGCGGCCGGAAAAGGCACAAGTGGACATAAGGTCAACTCCACCGTGCGACCTCAAACGGACGTCCGTTTTGTCCGGATTCTGTCCTTTTGGGTAGCGATTTGGGGTCGTGTCCGGGTCTGTCCTGGGATGCGGTGGACGTGCGCCCAGCGCGCGGCCGCATCCATTTGCCCCATCCTGTCCGTGAGGGCTAAAAATGCCCAAATTGCATCAAAACTAGTTTCCAACCCAAATATTTATTTGAAAATTAAAATAGTTTTACAACTCAACTGAAATTGTCTTTAATAAAATAGTTCTACAACCAAATCGAAATTGTCTTGACTGAACCTAAATTGGACCAATACATCTATTGGTTGCCAATGTGATCCCAGACGTGCTCAACCAAGTCATTTTGAAGATTCAAATGAGTGTGCCAATCACGCATCTCACGGTGGAATTGGACAAACTGTTCAAATGTGGTCGGGTCTTGGTGCAGGGGCTCAATATTTTCACCTTGATAATCAAATCCTTGGTCGAAGATAATCCTCCAACGAACAAAGGAAGTGATGAAAGAAAAATTCGTCTCCACTATCCATACCTTTGATGGCAAAAAGTCGAACACCTTCCGGTCGTGGTGGTGAATAGGCCGCGATGATCACCTCGACGCAGCAGGGATGGTTGCCGGCCGGCTACTGGCCGCTCTGGAGCTCTCGTCGGAATCCGCCTTGAAGAGCGGTCGCCGGCGGTCGTGTCCCCTCCGCCACCGGCAAGGACGGCGACGGCCAAACCTCCCCCGATAGACGACCAAAACTACGACGAAAGCGCGGGCGTGGTGGCGGAGGGGACACGACCGTCGATGATCACCTCGACGCAGCAGGGATGGTTGCCGGCCGGCTACTGGCCGCTCTGGAGCTCTCGTCGGAATCCGCCTTGAAGAGCGGTCGCCGGCGGTCGTGTCCCCTCCGCCACCGGCAAGGACGGCGACGGCCAAACCTCCCCCGATAGACGACCAAAACTACGACGAAAGCGCGGGCGTGGTGGCGGCCATGTCGAGACGTAGTTTGGTATGGACGGCGCGGGGCTGCGCGGTGAGGAGGCGGCCGGAGAATAGAGGCGGCGCCGGCGGCGGGTCGGGGCGGGGAGAGAGGGTGAAGCGTTGGGAGCGGAGGGACTGCTAGTGTCCCCGACAGGCGGGCCACGGGGGGGACAAGGGCGTGCGTCGCGGCCGTCCGCGCGCGTCCGTTTCACCCCAAACCGAGCGCAAGTTTGGGCCGGGAATGGGTTGAAAACGGACGGAATCCGGACATTTGTCCGTTTGAGGCCGCGCGCTGGGCCGCCTCTTTTGTTCTTTTTACCCCAAACAGACGGGGCCGGATAGGATAGGGTCGCGCGGTGGAGTTGGCCTAAACATGGCGGCCGCGGCTGACAACAACTTCACTGGACAACAAGATTAAGATGGGCCGACAATGACTTTACTCGCTGCCCTTCTCTGCCGCCATCTTAGCCGCGCTCGCCGGTCATCCTTCGTCACCCAGCATGGCCGCCTGCTATACCATGCCATGCCGCCACACTTCTTCTTCAGGCTTTTGGCACCACTACTGTCAACCCATACATTTACGTGCTCCCACATGACGAATCCACACTCCACAGCTTTACGAGCTCGCTACCACTTCCGTGTCTGGGACCTGAGGCCAACTCTACCGCGCGACCCTATCCTGTCCGCCCCCGTCCGTTTGGGATAAAAGGGACAAAAGAGACGGCCCAGCGCGCGGGCGCAAACAGACTTTGTGTCCGCTTTGTGTCCGCTTTCGACCCATACCCGGCCCAAACTTGCGC
Organism: Triticum aestivum; assembly: GCF_018294505.1. Classification (NCBI taxonomy): domain Eukaryota; kingdom Viridiplantae; phylum Streptophyta; class Magnoliopsida; order Poales; family Poaceae; genus Triticum; species Triticum aestivum. The sequence continues at coordinate 79,090,112 of NC_057798.1, forward strand.
TGGTTTTGGGGTGAAACGGACAGCGCACGG
>NC_057798.1:79090436-79130654 GCF_018294505.1 Triticum aestivum
TCCTCTGTCCATGGCCGACGCCCCGCCGAGTCCCGGCGGCCTGGCTGCCGACCCTCCCGCAAAGGTGAAGAAGAAGGCGCCAAGGAAACCGCGGTCGGAGTACACGCCGGAGGAGATCGCCAAGTTGAACGCGGAATCGGCGAAGAGGAGGGAACGAAGAGCAGTCGTCAAGCTCAATGCCGCCGCGGCCAAGAGAGCCGCCATGCGCGAGGAGCTGGAGGCCGCCCGGCGCAAGGCCGCTGCCGACAAGAAGGAGGACCTCGTCAACAAAGCTCACGCCATCCTCATGCTTGGCATGGGCCGTCCTCCCGGGTTCCCTGCAGCAGCCGTCGCCCCAGCGAGCACCAGCTCATCGGTTGCGTGGCCTACGCACTGCCAGTCGCCGACGTCGCATGAGACTTTGGCCGTGTATATGTTTGCATGTTCACTTGTTGTTGATCATGTGGTGTAGGCATTCCAATCTTTGGAGGCATTCAAGGCCCGACACAATGACAAACCATTCACTCTTACGCATTGTTGGACGCTCATCAACATGTGCCCTAAGTTCAAGGACCAATACCGTGAACTACAAAGGAAAAGAGGACTGAAGACGGCCAAGTTCGCCGGAGGTGGAGATGGCGAGGCATTGAAGAGGCCGAGGGGCAAGACCAACTCCAAGGTGGACGACATACGTGACGCCTCATCCATGGCCTTGCATGAGACTTTGCATGGCATGATGTCCCAAAAGGATGTGAGGGACGAGAAGAAGCGGCAAAGCAAGGACGAGCAAATGAAGCAATACCTAGACCTTCAAAGACAGAAGATTGAGATGGAGGAGGCGGCCAAGAGGAGGAAGCTCGACATGGAGGAGGCGGCCCGGCAAAGGCAGCTCGACATGGAGGAGGCGGCCCGGCAAAGGCAGCTGGACATCGAGGCCGACAACGTCAAGGCCAGGCAAAGGCAGCTCGACATCGAGGCCACCAATGCCGCCACCAAAGCGAAGGAGGTGGCCCTTGCGATCATGAGCGTGGACTTGTCGAAGATGAGCGACAAGACGAGGGCCTGGTTCGAGGCCAGGCAGAAGGAGATGCTCGACGCCGAAGGCCTGAACTAAGTCATCCGATCGGCATGGCCGTTCTTTTCGAGGCTGGCATGGGTGCCGCCTGCCCGTCGGGGCCGCTGGGAGTGTGCCGGCGAGAAAACATTCATTTTGGAGGCCGGCTGTGTCGCCGACTGCCGGCTGTGTTGCCCGTGAGGAGAACTATTCATTTTGAAGGCTGGCTGTGTTGCCGGCCGCTGGCTGATGCCGGCGATGGACGTGTAGGCCGGCGTGATGAACCGGGGACGCTGGCCTGAACTACGACTTGGCATGTGAAATGTTGTTTTTTAGTTTTTTAAGTGGACGCGGACAGGATGGGGCAAATGGATGCGGCCACGCGCTGCGCGCACGCCACCGCATCCCAGGACAGACCCGGACACGGCCCCAAACTCCTACCCAAACGGACAGAATCCGGACAAACCGGACGTCCGTTTGGGGTCGCGCGGTGGAGTTGGCCTGAATGTGCGCATGCGTCATGAGGAAAAGGCGGGAGACCAAACTGTAAACTGTGCCATGATTTGCATTGCCATAACAGGAATGAATCGTTTCTTACCTCAGAAAGTCACAATGCACACATCGAGAATATCACAGTTTTCATCATCATAAAACAAGCATGAACATGCACAGATGCACTGACGCATACGTACATGCATATCTGCATTTAACGTTGGCGCGGCTATAGCATGGACCAAGCACGCATGCGGGCGCCGTGCCTAGCTATGTTGGGAATTCTCTGCAATTATGATGAAACCACCTCAGAATCTTTCAGGCACCCGCAACATTATTAGGTCGTCGCAGTCTCGCAGACCTTAAAACCCCCGCTGTTTGCCCTCCTCAATCAGTTTTAAGAGCACTTGGCCCCCCTGATAGGATTTTCCTGGCTCCGCCTGGTCGCAGACCTTAAAAACCCCGCTGTTTGCGTACTTCCAATGGCTACTACCAAGCAAGATCCAACCACCACTAATCCACCATGAACCACGATAGGTCTTAGGCAAGCATACGTCACAGGGATGCATGCCTCTGTGTGCATTTTTTTAACAGGGATGCAACTTCATAGACAGTGAATATTCAGTGTTCAAATTGCATGTACTCCCTCAGTCCGGAAATACTTGTCATCAAAATGAATAAAAGGGGAAGTATCTAGATGTATTTTAGTTCTACGTACACCCTTTTTTGTCCATTTTGATGACAAGTATTTTCAGACGGAGGGAGTATGATTGAGGGTATTAGGAGAACCAGAGCATCAGGGTGATACTCTTTTACCTGTAAAACTACTTCGACAGCCATACCTGTGATGCATCGGATCCCTGTTGGCCACTCACAGTCACATCCTTGAACGACTCAACCGCTTTTTACAGCCTCAACACGGAGCACCAAGTGCATGGTTTGGTACTCGTATCTTACTTATTGAGTAAATTAAGATCACTTGCTAACTAACAGTGCAATAGTTTTTCAAGTATTTAGTTAGACCAATAGGAAGGGATTGGTATAATACCGCACCACAGTACAGTACAGGCGGTCAATTCCATAAGATTATTTGATTTAATGAACTGTCAGCGGCAGCCCTAGGATACCCTATCCCACATCTGTTATCTACCATCCAGTGGAGTACTCTTTAGAGCTAGATAGTGGTAGTTACTAACTAACTGCAACAGTATTAAAGCACTTCATTTTGAATTCTCCTGTAACTATTTTAAGATAACCCATTTAAGATGCACTCTCTAGGCTTCAGGTTTTCCGACACGAAAACAGGTGCCCTTGAATGATATGGTATCTCTCTGCAAATAATGGCTCCCTCTTCACTCTGTTGGCGCGAAACCCTAGCCCTATCTCTCCTCTCTCTCTCACTGAGCTCTCTCTCCCGACGCCGTGGCGCGAACCAACGAAAGTGAAGAAGAAGAAGATCAGAAGAGTGGTGGACACAGGAGTTTTTTCCGGCGCACGAACGCCTCCTTCCTTCCTCGAGCACGAACTCGACAATGTCGATCTGTTACAAAGCCACCACGTGGCTTTATACCTCGAGCCAGCTCACCGGGCACGCACCCACGCCTTCACTGGCCCGCGATCTTTCCCACGTCCTGCATGCTCTGGCCCGCGCCCGCTCTACACCCGCACGCGAGCTTCTCGCGGTGAGCACCAACAGAACCTGCCCGATCGCCCCGCGTGGCTCGCCAACGATCAACACACACACTCACACCTGCAGTGTTCCAGCACACGGACACGCCCGTGCACACCACACGCACGCACACACTCGACCCGCCGTGGACCCGACACGCCCAGCATGCCCGGCGCGCGCCCATACACGCGCACGACACGGCGAGCTCGTCGCCACGGCTTATTACAACCAACACTCGCGCCCTAAGCCATGGCCCAGAGCAAGCCGGGCTCCTCGACGTCGCCGTCCACCGGCAGGTCACGCTCCGCCGCCGGAGCCTTCCGCAGCTGCGGGCACTCCCTCTTGAAGTTCCCGCGCTCGCCGCACTTGTAGCAACGTCTACGCCGATTGCCACCGAAGCCCGATGACTCGCTGCGCACGTCGTCGTCGTCCCGCGCACCTTCTTGCCGCCGCTCCCACGCTTGCCATTGCGCCGCCATGTACATCAGCTCGCTCGCCGCCCGCCTGCCCGCGTCGCCGCAGCCACTCGTCGAACGCCTTCAGCCGACCCAATGCCTCCTCGAACGCCATGGTCCCGACATCGCAGAACTGCTCGATCTGGGCCACCGCCGCATACAGGCGGTCCGGCACAGAGTCAGGAAGTTTCTTCACGAGCACGGCGTCCTCCAGTGTTGAGCCGAGCCCCGCGAACCGTGCCGTCATCGCTCTGAGCTTGCCGGGAAAGTCATTCAGTGTGTCGCCATCCGCCATGCGTAGGTGCTCGGACTCACCTTGAAGCGTGCCCAGCCGCGCCGCCGGCACGTGATCCGCGCCAATGAACCTGGCCTCGAGGATCGCCCACACCTCCATCGCCGTCTTCGTCGACGCCACCTGCAGCAGGTTCTCCGCGAGCGCACTGAGCGGGTAGGCTTGCGCCGGCTTGTCCTTCTTTGCGATCACGGCCGCCGCTGCGTACTCCGGCACCACCAACGCCTCCCAAAGCCCGGCCGCATCGAGGTTTGCATCCACCTTGATCGACCACGCCGTGTAGTTCTCTTAGGTGAGCAACGACACCGGCTGCGGCAGCGATCCGCCCACTCAACCGGTGTACGGGACGATGGACGTCACCGGCAAGCTCCGGTCTTCACGTGGCTCTGATGCCAATTGTTGGTGCAAAACCCTAGCCCTATCTCTCCTCTCTCTCTCTCACTGAGCTCTCTCTCTCTCTCTCTCTCTCTCTCTCTCTCTCTCTCTCTCGACGCCGTGGCGCGAACCAACGAAAGTGAAGAAGAAGAAGATCAGAAGAGTGGTGGACATAGGAGTTTTTCTGGCGCACGAGCGCCTTCTTCCTTCCCGAGCATGAACTCGACAATGTCGATCTGTTACAACGCCACCACACTGCTTTTTACCCCGAGCACCGGACACGCACCCACGCCTCCACTCGCCCGCGATCTTCCCCATGTCCTGCATGCTCTGGCCCGCGCCCACACGCGCGCTTGTCGCTGTGAGCACCAACAGAACCTGCCTGATCGCCCCGCATGGCTCGCCAACGATCAACACACACAATCACACCTGTGGTGTTCCAGCACACGGACACGCCCGTGCACACCACACGCACGCGCACACTCGACCCGTGGTGGACCCGACATGCCCAGCATGCCCGGCGTGTGCCCATACAGGCAGACGACGCGGCGAGCTCGTCGCCACGGCTTATTACAACCAACACTCGCGCCCTAAGCCATGGCTCGGAGCAGGCCGGGGTCCTCGACATCGCTGTCCACCGGCAGGTCACGCTCCGCCGCCGGAGCCTTCCATAGCAGCGGGCACTCCCTCTTGAAGTGCCCGCGCTCGTCGCACTTGTAGCAGTGTCTGCGCCGATTGCCACCGAAGCCCTATGCCTCTCTGCGCACGTCGTCGTTGTCCCGCGCACCTCCCTGCCGCCGCTCCTACACCTGCCATTGCGCCGTCGTGTACATCAACACGCCATCAGCTCGCTCGCCGCCCGCCTACCCACGTCGCCGCAGCCGCTCGTTGAACGCCTTCAGTCGACCCAATGCCTCCTCGAACGCCACGGTCCCGACATCGCAGAACTTCTCTATCCCGGCCGCCGCCGCATACAGGCGGTCCGGCACCGAGTCAAGCAGTTTCTTCACGAGCGCGGTGTCCTCTAGTTTCGAGCCGAGACTCGTGAACCGCGCCGTCATCGCTCCGAGCTTGCCAGCAAAGTCATCCAATGTGTCGCCGTTCGCCATGCACAGGATCTCGGACTCACCGTGAAGTGTGCCCAGCCGCGCAACCCGCACGTGATCCGTGCCGACGAACCTGGCCTTGAGGATTGCCCACACCTCCGCCGCCGTCTTCTTCGACGCCACCTGCAGCAATAGGTTCTCCGCGAGCGCACTGAGCAGGTAGGCTCGCGCTGGCTTGTCCTTCTTTGCGATCACGGCCGCCGTTGCGTCCTCCGGCACCACCACCGCCTCCCATAGCCCGGCCGCGTCGGCCGCTCCCTCCACCTTGATCGACCACGCCATGTAGTTCTCTTTGGTTAGGAACGGCACCGGCTGCGGCAGCGATATGCCCGCTCCCCCGGTGTACGGGACGATGGACGTCGCCGGCGAGCTCCGGTCTTGATGTGGCTCTGATGCCAATTGTTGGCGCAAAACCCCAGCCCAATCTCTCTACTCTCTCTCACTGAGCTCCCTCTCTCCCGACGCCGTGGCGCGAACCAACAAAAGTGAAGAAGAAGAAGATTTGAAGAGTGGTGGACATAGGAGTTTTTCCGGCGCACAAACGCCTCCTTCCTTCCTCGAGCACGAACTCGACAATGTCAATCTGTCACAACGCCACCACACGGCTTTACACCCCGAGCCAGCACACCGGGCATGCACCCACGCCTCCACTCGCCCATGATCTTCCCCACTTCCTGCATGCTCTGGCCCGCGCCTGCTCCGCGCACGCACGCGCGCTTCTCGCGGCGAGCACCAACAGAACCTACCCGATCGCCCCGCGTGGCTCACCAATGATCAACACACACACTTACACCTGTGGTGTTCCAGCACACGGACACGCCCGTGCACCACACGCACGTGCACACTCGACCCGCTGTGGACCCGACGCGCCTAGCAAGCCCGGCGCGCCCATACAAGCGGGCGACGCGGCGAGCTCGTCGCCACGGCTTATTACAACCAACACTCGTGCCCTAAGCTGTGGCTCAGAGCAGGCCGGGCTCCTCGACGTCACCGTCCACCGACAGGTCACGCTCCGCCGCCGGAGCCTTCCGCAGCTATGGGCACTCCCTCTTGAAGCGCCCACAGTCGTCGCACTTGTAGCAGCGTCTGCGTCCATTGCCACCGAAGCCCGATGCCTCACTGTGCATGTCGTCGTCGTCTCGTGCACCTCCCTGCCGCTGCTCCCACGCCCGCCATTGCGCCGCCGTGTACATCAACACACCATCAGCTTGCTCGCCGCCCGGCTGCCTGCGTCGCCGCAGCCGCTTGTCGAACGCCTTCAGCCGACCCAATGCCTTATCAAATGCCATGGTCCCGACATTGCAGAACTGCTCGATCCTGGCCACCGCCGCATGCAGGCGGTCCGGCACCGAGTCAAGAAGCTTCTTCATGAGCACGGCGACCTCCAGTGTCGAGCTGAGCTCCGCGAACTGCGCCGTCATCGCTCTGAGCTTGCCGGCGAAGTACACCAGTGTGTCACCGTCCGCCATGCATAGGAGCTCGGACTCACCGTGAAGCGTGCCCAGCCGCGCCGCCCGCACGTGATCCGCGTTGGCGAACCTGGCCTTGAGGATCGCCCACACCTCCGCCGCCGTCTTCTTCGACGCCACCTGCAGCAGCAGGTTCTCCACGAGCACACTGAGCAGGTAGGCTCGCGCCGGCTTGTCCTTCTTTGCGAACATGGCCAGCGCCGGGTCCTCCGGCACCACCACCGCCTCCCACAGCCCGACCGCGTTGAGGTTGTCCTCCACCTTGATCGACCATGCCATGTAGTTCTCTTTGGTGAGCAACAACACCGGCTGCGGCAGCGATCCGCCTGCTCCACCGGCGTACGGGACGATGGACGGCACCGGTGAGCTCCGGTCTTCACGTGGCTCTGATGCCAATTGTTCGCGCAAAACCCTAGCCCTAGATCTCCTCTCTCTCTCTCTCTCTCTCTAAGCTCTCTTTCTGGACGCCGTGGCGCGAACCAACAAAAGTGAAGAAGAAGAATAACAGAAGAGTGGTGGACATAGGAGTTTTTCCAGCGCATGGACGCCTCCTTCCTTCCTCGAGCACGAACTCGACAATGTCGATCTGTTACGACGCCACCACGCGGTTTTATACCCCGAGCCAGCGCACCGGGCACGCACCCACGCCTCCACTCGCCTTTGATCTTCCCCACGTCCTGTATGCTCTGGCCCATGCCCGCCCCGCGCTGCACGCGCGCTTCTCGCGGTGAGCACCAACAGAACCTGCCCGATCGTCGTGGCTCGCCAATGATCAACACACACACTCACACCTGCAGTGTTCCAGCACACAGACACGCCCGTGCACACCACACACACACGCACACACTTGACCCTCCATGGACCCGACGCATCCAGCACGCCCGGCGCGCGCCCATACATGCGCCCGATGCGGCGAGCTCATCTCCATGGCTTATTACACACAACACACTCATCAACAACAATGGCCGCTACACATATAGAGTGCCACACAGATCCTCCAATGGACCACACTCCACAGTCCACACTGGTCGTTTAGCGTTGATGGAAATGGTAAGTGAAGTTTCTTCGCAAACGTTAGCTGCACAGACCGAATAACTGAAGTTTCAGTGGTAGGGCTCACTAAAATAGATTGTTTTTATCTTTCTTACCGATTCATAATGAGAACGATAGCAATTTCAAGCCCAATCAAAAACATATTGGAAAAGAAAAATTGTTCTAACATGAATCTATTTCCATGCAGTCAAGAATTCTTGACACTATGTGCGATGAAACTTCCGTTCCGCGCTAACGGTTGGGTATTGGAGCAAGCTCCATGCTGGCTACGAGGCAAAGCGAGCTCTACAAATTATCTTGGTCGACAACCATAGGACTACTCTATTAAAGGGCGTTTTTCGTTCAAATCATTGTATGTACAGTTATTATTATGGCGATTAGGCCGTACAACAACACTGCTAAAGTTGCTGTTATAAGCTTCACACGACTACACAAGTGAAACTAAATCAAATCTCTATGGTTCGAAATGTCGACTCGGAAACCACTCGCAACGCCAACTCATATGGATAAGTCAGAGGCACAAGTTGGGGCCTTGCCGTTGACATGACCCACTAGCTCCCACCCATGCATGTGCTCCCACTCCAAGGGCGTGTTTGGTTGCCCGCATTAGGCCCAGCCTGGCCCGCGCGGGAAGAATTTGGCCCGTTTGGTTTCCTGTGTTCACTGTGCGGCCCGCATCAGACGAAACTTAAAGCACGTCTAGGCCAGGCCCAGGGGAAATGCATGAATCGGCAGTAGCTCGCGAGCCTGGCTCGGGCGAGGCAGGAAAGGGCGACGTGCTTCTCCCCTCGTGCGAGCAGGGGAGATGGCGCGAGCTCGCCCGCGTCGCCGAAAAATCGGCAGGAGGATTTCGGCTTACCTCCCGCCGAGTCCACCCCTATTTAGCCCCTCCCTCACCGCCCCAACTCCCGCCACCATTCTTCCTCCGTTCGAGCTTTCCCGCCGATGCACATCGGCACCGTCGAGCAGGTAAGCGGTGCATCTTCATCGGCCGGCGCTCCACGGCGTCGGAGCTCCTTCACCGGTCGGTGTTCATCTTCCATGACTGCCCCCTCGTCCTCAAGCTGCAGCCATGGCCTCTGTGAGTTCAATCCCCATTTCTCTCTGTTCCTTCTAGCTAGATCTAGGCTGCAGCTAGTGTCGTGGAATTGTCACGGTAGATGTCCTAGTGTGAGGACTTAGTCGTGAGGCCAACGCATCTTTGTGATAGCTTGAGAGGGGTTGATCGGGACGAGAGACACAACACACAATACAAGAATTTAGTCAGCTTCGGGCCCTGGGGAACATCATCCGGTAATAGCCCTACATGCTATTTGTGGCTAGGTCTCATTATGCTAATGAGGAAGACGCCGTAAATCCGGCTCTCCTCTCTTTGTGTCTAGCCTTAACGATTATTTTTCCTTGCCTCTCTCTCTTTGGGGTGCCCTGCCCCTCCTTATATAAGTTCGAGGGGCGGGTTATATAACTAGTCCTAGTAGGATTAGGATTACTCAATTACAAGTGGAGTCCTAGTCTTGCTTCCTTTGTAAGGGAATATTCCTTTCGCTTTCCTCTTAAGCTGGCCCACCAGAGTATAAGCCGGCCTGCTGGGCCTTGGGCCTTGTCGTTCGTCTGATCCGTCCGCCAGGTCTCCAGTGAGTCACAATGTACAGGCGGGTTACATGTAAACCGTCATGTCTGGGCGGATCGCCAGTGAGTCGCCAAGCTCCAGCTGGGTCTCTGGTGAGTCGCCAAGTCCGGTCGGGTCATAATTCTGGCCGGGTCATACAGGGGGGTATATCCCCGACAGCTAGGGTTTGATCTAGATGCATGGTTGATTAGTGGTCTGATCTATGAGTTGATATGGTTGGTTGTTATGCTGTAGTTGCAATTTGTGGTAGGGCAGATGTTCAAGCATGTGGTAGGCTAGATTAGTAGTACAGTTTGAAGGTGAACCTTGTGCTTGTGTTGAATCATGCTTAGATCTGTGATTTGTAGCTATTGGTGGTCCATTTGTAGCATGTTGTTTGTTGTAGATGTATGTTCCTGCTCATAGATTAGTGATGAAGCATGTGCTTGATATGATAGTGTTGAACCATGTACATGTATGCTCCTGATTTCATGGATTGTCCGGTATGTTGTGTGCTATGCTCACTGTCAATGCGTGCTATGATTGTAGTTCATGACCACGCAGACGCAAGATATTAGTCAGACCCTTGTCGTGTCTGATAGCCATTTTGGTCCATCGTTTGTCGAGGACTCACAGCCTATGTCCGAGACGGCACCTGATTCATAGGTGTTCGAGTCTGATTCCCTCTATGTGGCAGTAGTGCTCGTTGAGCCAACTCCTGCTGATGCCGCTGCTGCCGCTGCAACCAAGCTAGCAGCAGCAAAGGCAAAGAAGGATGGTAGGTCGAACAACATGAAGTGGCAGCCGTTCATGTCCACGTTTGTGCTGAACAAGATGTGTGAGCTCATCTCTAGTGGAGTTAGGACTGACAAGGGCTTCAAGGAGGTGCACTTGAACACCGTTGCGAAGCAGGTGTTCGAGTTCTGTGGGCAAGAGGTGTCTTCCACCCAGGTGTAAAACCACCTGAGGAAGTGCAGAAGTCAATGGATCCATGTGTCCAAGCCGAGAGACCTTAGCGGCACCTCATGGGATGAGAACACTTGCTCCATAGTTTTGGAGGCAGAGCACTACGTCGGCCATGTCGCGGTTAGCTCACAGCCCTCTTCCTTTTCATACTGTCCACCATTGCCTACTCCTAATCGCAACTAACAACACTTGTGTTTCATTCTTAGGACTACCCAAGGGACGCTGAGTTCCTCAACACACCCATCCAGAACTACAACCAGATGCAGCACATCTTCTCCTTCGGGCTGGCAAATAGGAAGCATGCCATAGGCTCGGGTGATCCTCTTGGTTCTCCCATGCCAGAGTTCCCTGGGACACCGGACGTCGAGGTCCTTGATGGCCCTGACAAGCCCGATGTGAAGCCCTTCGATAAGCTATTTGACCCCGTCCATGATAGGAAGAGGAAGAGAGGAGGCCTGATGGAGGAGGAGATCAATGTCTTTTGCAGTATGACTGAGGCGGTGAAGGAGGTGGAAACAACCATCAGGGAGTGCAAGCCCCTCGACGTACATCGTGGCCTGTATGGCGCTGTCATGAACCACGGTAGATTCAGCGACGAGGCTCTCATGGCAGCTCTCAGCCACCTGCTTGACAACAAGGCCCAGGGTGTTGGGTTCGTTGCCATGGCCAACGCTCACAGGGTGTTGTGGCTCAGGAGCTGGCTGCGCAGGCACTACTACTAGAGTAGTGCTGCCTGTGAGCATGCATGATCCCCGATGGCGATGGCGGTGGCGAGACGACAATGATGACGATGACGACGTATATTTTGTGTAGCTAGGGCTCAAAAACTATTTGATGGTCTGTATATTTTGGTGAGATGGTATATACTAACCCCTCACGCTGATGGTGAACCTGCGATGGTAGGACAACACCCTCTTTTGGATGTGGTGGTAGGTTAACACCAAGGTAGTGCTAGGTTGAACTTGCTATGTCGTATGATCATGCATGATTTACTTCTCTTCTGCTCCATTGTTGTTTGTGTGCTACTTTGCTTGCTACTTGTGCTCCATTGATTTTCTGCTTCAATTCTTGTTCTTTTGCATTGCTAGGGAAAGTGGTATGTCGTGTTCATCGGTGAGGTTTCAGGGGTTTATAGTGCATGGTAAGAAGCCAATGCACAAGTGGCATCGTATAGCAAAAGCAACTATAGAGGGTTCAAGACTAGGCAGGCAGCAGAACAAGCTTACTCCGCCTGGGTGCGAAAGCACGAAGGCAGTAGTGTCGACAGTGCCAAGGTTGCAGCTGTCAAAGTGGAAGCTGCTGAGGTGGATCGTCAGTTAGGCCTGAAGCTGAAGAACTTCATCATCTTCGCCCAGTTCGTCACCATTGTTGTGTTGTGGCATTGGTGTGCTAGGTGTGATCACTGTGGGTAAGCTCACCAACTAGGGTACAAGGTAAGCACAACATGTACGCCGTATGCAACCAACCGCCGTGTTCATGTGTTGCTAGGTCCAATGCAGCCAACCAAACAAAGTGCACTTGCGTATTACCTAATGCAGGGACACTAGATGCAGGCAACCAATCAAGTTGCATATGGCGTATTAGGGCCTATTTTTCTTCAACCAGGCTGGGTTGAGAAGTGTATGCAATGCGACTACTGTTTAAAACTTGAACCAAACACGCCCCAAGTCTCCAACGAGCTCATTTCTTTTTCAGCACGACTATCGAGCTGATCAGGCATCTAGAGTACGTGTTGTACCACCACATCGATGACAACCTGGCGGGGCCGCCGATCGCTCTAGCTTACGTGTGGCCACGTCTCGCGCGCCCAACTCCACTCCCCTCACTTTCCAGCTCACAGCCTACAGTTGTAGCGCAATTCCCTTCCCTCCACTGATGTGGCCGCGCGTGGGCCTCGATAGCCATGCCTTGCTCGTCAAGAACATCTCCATTTACAAGTTTGTCCCTTTGAAATTAGTGATAGTTGGCTGGCTCTAGGACTAGTGCTGGCTGGCTCGAGTGTGAACTGCAATTCTTCTGTGAGAAGGAAGGCGACTTGCTGGAGAAGCTACCAAGTATCTCCCGGCACACTTGTGGGAGAAGCCAGAGAAACTCCATGCACACCTGTTCTTTTTCTTCCACAACTATTGTGTCTACGTGCGTGCGTACATGCACACTTCTTGAAAATGTAAATTTTGGACGCACAATGCACGCCACTGATTGCACTAATCTGCATTATCGCCCCACTAGAACCGAAGTTCAAAATTTTGCAATAATAACTAAATCTATGTCGTGCATGTTGGTGCAAAGGATTTAAAAAATGATGCCCTCTCTCCTTTATTCTTTTCTTAACATGAGTAGAGGCCGTCAGTCATGCACGCATGCAACGTCCACCTCTTTAATTAAAAACCAAAGCAAAGAACGGCCGTCACATACAAACAACTCCCTTGAACATATAATCCTTTTACGAATGGATGCTCCCTCCCCTCCCCCTACCCCTCCCTCCCCCTCGGGAGAAGCGACCGAGGTGCCCTAAGCTCGCGTATCCACAGCCCCCTACCCACCACCACAGCTCATCGAGTCCTCCCTACCCCAGTTCCCCATCGGAGATCTCGCATGGCTGGGGCGCACTGTCGCGGTGTTCGGGTGCGCCGGCTTGCGCAGGTGGCGCGGGTAGTGGAACCGCGGGCGATTCTGCCTCCGACAGCGGCTCCACTGCTCGAGATTGATCCACACTCGCCGGAGGCTCGCCGCAAGATGCGTCGGGACGAGTGGGGGGAGATACATCTCCACATCCTCCGCCATGCAAAGTTCATTGAGAGCGCACGCTTCATCGGAGACGACGGCTGCAAGGATCTAGAGCTTCTCTTCTGGGCGATCCAGGAGGCCGAATCGCCGGATCTGCACCAAGCTACACGGTGGGAGAATTTCAGGACGGTGAATCCATCTAGGCTCAACATCCGTCTGCCTTCGTGGGAGGGCATCGCCAACATCCCGCCGGAGTGCCTCCCGCCGGGATCGTTTGGCCCCAACGCGGTCAGTAGGTCGTCTGCCCCAACTGACTCGAGCTCGCTTAGACCCATCGAGCCCCTGCCCTGCCTGGCGAGTCAGGTATGCCTTACATTCATGCTGATCTCTCTCTGCGAGTTTGTTTCTGGGAATTTCAATTGCTCAGAGTAAGGTTGCAAGCCAAATTGTTTTGGGTGTTTGTAATCAAGGTGTGGGTTCGGGTTTGGATTTGGGGGTTCTCCCTCTCGAAAATATGGCGGTTGAAAATCGTGGTGCCGTTTGTACAGCTGGTGAGACCTCGTCGGAGCCGGGTTCCGGCGAGGGGATCGAGCAGGACCCAGACAGGAACACCGTGTTGGGGGCACCGACGCCTTGCCACTCCCCCTCCCCATTCCCAATGCTGACTGGTCCCAATTGCAAATTCTGTGTCCTGGGTGAGAAAGCGGGTAGAGTGAGTCGATTACGTAAAGCAGAAACCCTAGAAAGTGTGGAGGAGCACTTTGGCCAACTCTGGCTTGTTCCTTCCCCCCCTCGCCGCCGCAGCTATAAAACACCTACCCCGTAGCCTCAAAACAACCCTAACTCCGGACTCCTCTGCTGGATTAGGAAGGACTTAGTCGAGAGAAATTCCTTTGCCATGGCTGATTGCTTCCCTGCTTCAATTTGCCCTTTCGATCCACCACCGAAGAGTGTCAAGATAGTGCGCGAGGGGATTGGCCTTGGCACGCCTTCCTTTGCGGAGGTAGTGAAGCGTGGATCAAAGATGGTCGATCGCCGGCAGGAGGGGGCGGCAATCTTGCTGCCGACCAGTTCAAGGCCGCGGGACAGAAGGCTACCTCATTCGCTGGTCGTAAGCAGCCATCTGCTTCGGCAGTGAAGGAATAGGCCCCTGCTCCCAGACCTACCAGATATACAGCCTCAACTGCGGGGTCGGCCCAGGTACAATTGTCTCAATCTGGTGAAGTGGAAGTTGAACAGGTCCTTGATCCTAGGTATAAGGACATGATTTGTTTCAATTGTGGGGGCTCTGGTCACTATGTTGGAAATTGTGTGAAGCCAAAAGCATGTTTCTTCTGTCAGCAGAACCACGATGTTAATAACTATGCTACATGGTCCAAAGTTCAACCCACTGCTGCTTTCTTCGGTAGTGGAGCGCGAGGTCTTGGTTTCTGCCATGTTGATGTACCTGTTGCCAATGAATCAAAGTGGCTGAATTTTCAGAACTGTGTTGTGGTGAACATTCTGAAAGGAGAAGTGGACTGCTCCAAGTTGATGAACTTCTGACTACAACTTTTTGCAAGACTAGGCATTGGCCATGGCAGATCAGAGGGTTATCTAGCAAGACTTTCTTGGTTAGATTTCCTCCTTGGAAGAAAGTTGAAGATCTCATTGAGCTGCCTGGATTTTCTCTTCCCCAGGATGTGAATGTTACTCTGACTGAATGGAAAGGTGGATGTGACCATTTTGAGGAATTAATTGACGCATGGGTTCTGATTGAGGGGATCCCTCCAAAGTGGTGCACTTGGAAAGTGTTTGCTCAAATTGCTTCTCTCTTTGGAGTGCTTACTGATGTAGACTGGAATGGCATGTTCAGAACTTTTTTTGAGAATGTCAGGATCAAAATTGCTCGTAGAGATCCCATCAAGATACCTTTTGAAAGGCTGATTGAGATGAATAAGAAACTCTTCCTGCTAGGTTTTACTGTTGAGGGCTTTGAACAGGTGGGTGTAGTGGATTCTGTCATTGATGTGGAAGATGATGAGGATGGTGATGAGGAAGAAGAAAGAGCTGAGGAGGATCAAGCTGCTGATGGCAGTGGGACTCATGGAGAACATGCTTCTGATGGATCTCATGATGGGGGCCTGGCCATTGATGAGCTAGATAAAGCTAATTTCTCAGCCAAACATGGATCTACCAAGCATGTTTCTCAGAATGTGGAAATATCAACTATGGAATTGTGCCCTGATTCTGATCAGGAGGATTTTATATTGAGTGTGCAATGGTTGAAGCTATTCAGAGTGCTCCATCTTATGATGATACTTAGATAAGAATAGAATATGAAGATAATCTGTTGAGATCTAATCAAGAGGTTACCAGGGTGGGGAGAAGGATGAGACCATAATTGAAGATAGCCTGTCTTACAAGACTCATGTTCCTTCTGAAATAGTGGATATGACCCTTCTTTGGGGAGAGATCTGGAAGTATGGATTATTGTGAGGGCCTACTCAGGTCTGTGGACTTATCTGAGTCTGAAAATGAGGAATCCATAGAAGAGGAGTTGGGGGTTCTCCCTCCTGAGGCTTTGCACATTCTGCAAAGTGATTCTCTAAAGAGGTCCTTGCTGGAATCACTCAACCAAGCTCAGAATGGGGCCATTATTGAGAAGAAGTCTAAATGGGGGCCTATGTTAGCCCAAAAGCCTGCTACCAGAGGTCATGGAAATGTTAGCATCATGGAAATGTTGTTGCATACAAAAGGAAGAAGAATCTGGAAATCCCAAAAACAATTAAAGGTAAATCAGTTTCCACTATTGATAAAACTGTTCTTGTTGATCAAATGCAACAAGTTAATCTAGTAATTGGGGGGGGGGGATGAATTTCAAAAACAAGACACCATTGATGAGATGGTTGCTGAAGAAAGAGAGAGATGCATGGTTTTTGCCAGCAGGAACCCTGAAATTGTTCTGCCTGATAATCTAGATTTGGATGACAATGATGTAGTTAGTACACCTATGAGAGATTTTCCCTTTCAGCCAATTGGCACTGTGTAAGTGCATCTAGTGCCCCTTAGTGATTTTGGTGTATTGAAGACTTATAGGTTAAGAGACTGATGCGTTTGTGAGTGTACACAGGTCTATAAGTCTATGAGGAGTTTGATATTTACAGAGAAAGTCGACCCCTAAAAATGAAGTTCTTCAACTTAAGACTTTGGATATCTGAAGACTTTCTGAAGACTTTAAAAGTGAAGAAATTGGTGTGACCTTGAAGACTTGGCAATCATTCGAGGAATATGAAGCGTGAAGACTCTGTATTTCATTGTTTCATTTTCTATTTCTTGAGTCATAGGAAACACCGTACTGTTAAAGGAGGTCGAGGAAATACTAAGGAAAAATTTCCAAGTGACGCTCAACTCAAAATCCTACACCTACCAATCCCTTCAAGTGAAGCCATTGGAAATCTCACACAGTTCAGTCATATTCTTCAGTGACAGAGACAAAGTTCTTCTGTTCTCTGAGGAATTTGTTCTGACTGAGGAGTTAGGAATTCGCCAGTGCGGATTGCCTACACAGTGAGGAACATGATAGCCCTGAGGAATTTGAGAGTCAAATGTTCCGACCATTGCTGTGCTATGCGCCATCTGTCCCAAAATATCTACCCACCTAACGGTCATATCAGACAAGGGCATTTATGTCTTATCATGTCGGGCTGCTCCCTAGGCTATAAATAGCCACCCCCTACAACCACTAGTTGGTTGGCTGCTCCGAGAGAAACTGACACTTGTCATTTGAGAGCATCCCTCCGAGGACTTTGAGTGAAAATCATCAAGTGAGGAAAACCCAAACCTACAAAACCCCAAAGTTATTGAGCATCACTGAAGATATTGATCCTGCGTGGATCCGATGCTTGTTACCTTTGAAGACTGTGCTTCTTCCAGATGGATAGGCGTCAAGGTATAGAGCATCCAAGAGGAATTGTGGATCGCCGAGTTATCGAGTTTGTGAAGGTTCGGAAGTCACCTGAAGACATACCACGATTGTTTGGGCGAGGTCTGTGTGACTTTAGCTCAAGGAGAATACGGTGAGGACTGTGTGTCCGAGACTGTGTGTCCTCGAGTTTAAATACTCAGCCGCTCCAACAAGATGTACAACTGAGACATCAATTAGAACTGGTCTACCAAATCATTATCTTCACCGAGCTTACTGGTTCCATTTCCTCAACTCTTTCATTTCCTCATTTCTGTTGTTGTGTGCTTGTTCATATCTGTTTGAAGACTTTGACTGAAGACTTTCTCAATTTCCTTAGTTCAATTTCTTTAGTCTGTCCGTCTTCATCTTGTGTTATACTGTGCTTACGCTTTATGTACTTTGTGCTTGTCTTCATTTCATCATGATGACTATGTGTGTGTTCTACTATGTTTACTTCTGAGTACCTATTCTGCTATAAGTAGTTCTTCATTTAGGAATTTCCTCACTAGCAAATTCCTCAGTGAAGAATTCATAAGTATCACCTATTCACCCCTCCCCTCTAGTCGATATAACGCACTTTCAATTGGTATCAGAGCAAGGTACTCCCTTGTTCTGTGTGATTTTGGTTTAACCACCTGGAGTTTTAGTTATGTCGACCGCAGGTATGATCAAGGTCTCTGCTGGGTGTCCTACCTTCGATGGAACGGACTACCCCTACTGGAAGAATAAGATGTGAACGCATCTTGAGGCAATTGATAACGATCTCTGCTATGTTGTGGAAAATGGTATTCCCTCAGTCACACCTTCCCTGAATGCTGCCGATGTGAAGAGATTCAAGCAACTCGATTCTCAAGCGAAGAACATCATATATGGCCATCTGAGCAAAGGACAATATGGTAGAGTGAGTGCTTTGGAAACTGCTAAGCTTATCTAGGATAGGCTCTCCAAAGTAAATGAAGGAGTCTCAATTCAACATGATTCTCGTGTTGACGTTCTTCGCAATCTCTTCAACCGCTTCAAAAGACTCGACAATGAAAATATTCAACGCAGCAAACCTTTGATCGCCTCATTGATATCTAAAATGATCTTCAAGCACTTGGTGCCACTGACATCACCGACCATGAGGTGGTGAAGAAATTGCTGAGATCGCTCGATTCCTCATTTGACAGTTTGGCACTGATGATTCAAGAGTGTGCTGATTACAAGTCACTTGATTTCGCTGATATCCTTGAGAGGCTAAACACTCATGAGTTCCAGCTTGCTGAGAAGGGAGATCTCTATGGTTCAAGCTATGGCAAACACGTGCTCTGAAGGCCAAGGCAGTCTTTGAGTCTGAAGAAGAGGACTCTACTAGCAGCCTTGGTGATCCTGAATAACTGAGCGAGGAACTAGCACTGCTTGTGAAGAAATTTCAGAAGTTCTCAAGATGTGGTCTCTTTGGAAAATCCTCAAGGAGTAATGATTCCTCATCCAGTGACTACAAGAAGAGGCTATGCCACAAATGCAAGAAACCTGATCACTACATTCAAGATTGTCCTCAGTGGGATAAGGAATTAAAGAAGAAGAAATACAAGGATTACAGTTCTGATGATGCCAAGAAGAAGAAGAGATCTTCAAAGTCTTCATCATTAAAATCCTCAAAATCTTCATCTCACAAGAAGAGTAGCTCCAAGAAGGCTCGGGCATTCATTGGCAAGGAAATGGACTCTGAGGCTGAATCTGAGGAACATGAGGAAGAGGAGGCATCCGAGGAGTCCAAGTCTGGTGTGGCAAGCCTAGCTCTTGCTACTGCATTCATTAGCAAGTCTATCTTCAACTCTGAAGAAAATGGCAACACCAACAATGCTGATGAAGGCAATGATGACTACGCTCCCACCTATTGCTTCATGGCAAAGGGTGCCAAGGTAACTAAATACCCCTCTTCTGAATCTAGTGACAATGAATCTGATGAAAACCTCAAGCCTGTCTACTCTAAACTTGCTAAGATTGTTGTGAAACAACAAAAGGCCATTGAAAAAATTCAAAACTTGCTAGACAAAAGTGATGATATGTTGGGTGAAGAAATAGATCGCACCAAAGACTTGGCTGAAAGTCTTCAGAGACTTCATACCAAGTTCAACGACCTTCAAGGTCATCATAGCACTCTCTTATCTGACCACGAGAAGCTTTCTCTTGAATTTCTTCAGAGAAAGCAAGATCTTGAAAAGCTAAGAGTGAGTTATGAAGATCTTCAGAAGGAGCGCGATTCATTACTTGCTCAACAAAACAACGCTACTCAGGAAGAATTTGTTCCTCCATATCTGAAGTGCATTGAATGTGAATCTGCTAATTCTTCACCTGAATGTTCAAATGCTTCTAATGTTACAAATTCTTCACCTGTCTCTGCCATCACTAATTCCTCATCTAAGGACGTTGCTAGTATCACTGATGATGCAGGGCTGAAGGAATTGTACATGACAGGCATGTACAAAAGCCTCAAAGGGCATCAGATTCTTTGTGATGTGCTTAAAAAGCAGATCCTCAACAGGAACCCTAGGAAAGAGGGTATTGCCTTTGAAAGGAAACTCAATGCTGATGGAACATATTGGAAGCCTGAGAAGTACCCCAAAACCTCATGGGTTGCTGCAAAGGGAGTTCCAGTTGATCCATCCAATTTATCTGGTTTTTCATGTGAATCTCCTCATTCTTCTGATGAGTCATTTGACTCCAACTATAAACTGTTCAAAAATCAGAATGGTGAAGTATTTGCTAGATATCTTGGCACTAACTGTAGGAATGGTTCCCCTATGAAGAAAATCTGGGTTCCCAAAAATTACCTTGAAAGTATTCGGGTGAATGTCCTCATGACACCACCTATGAAGAATAGGAACTCCAGATCAAATTCTTCATGTGGACCTAATTCTTCATATGGATCCAAGTCCTCATATGGACCAAATTCCTCATGTGGATCAAATTCCTCAACAGGATCAAAATCCTCACATGATCATCATCGTGCTAACCCCTATGTTTCGCAGGGTAGAGATAAGGGCTATGGATATGAGTATTATTCTTCAAATCATTATGTTCATAAGTCCTCGAAGAATTTCTCTGCTTATTCATATGCTTACTCTAACCCCTCTCGTGTGAAACGAAGCGGACTGGCTTCTATGCCACCTTTCTCATATGATGCTCGTAGAGTGATGAATTCTTTGCCACCCCTTCAGATGTGGGTGGTGAAGAAAAGGAATTAATCTCTTATGCAAGGTCAGGTATCCAGACGCGCTCAAAATGTCTGAAGAAATTGCTGGAGACCTGAACATTGCCTGAAAGGACGCAGGCCAATCATGAAGAGATGCACATTCATTTCTCTCGTCCTCATTCTGTTTTATCTATTCTTCTCCTTGATGAAATTGATCTGATGATATTGATGTCATATTCTTCACAGATGAAGTATATGAGTTCGTAAGTTGCACTAATTCATCTGCAGGATGATCAAGCCAAAGCCAATGAGTGGGTCCTCGATAGTGAATGTACAAATCACATGACTAGTGACAAGAATCTATTGATGGATGCTCCTTTATCACTGTCGCATCTGAAGCGTATCATCTTCGCAGACAAAGGCAAAAGTCAGTCTTCGAAGGCTTTAGGAGAGAAGACTTGTATATCGTTGATTTCTCTACAGGACCACAACCAGCCGTATGCTTACTTGCAAAAGCTTCAGAAGGTTGGCTATGGCATCCACGACTTGGTCATGCTTGCATGAGGAATTTGCACACGCTTGCGAAGAAGAAGCATGTCATTGGCATTGAGAATGTCAAATTCCTCAAGGATCACTTATGCGGAGCCTGTGAAGCAGGAAAGATGACAAAGGCCAAGTATCCAGCAAAGACTATCATGACTACCACTCGACCATTTGAATTGCTTCACATGGATCTCTTTGGTCCTAATCATTATTCTGCAATTCTAAATGATGCAACTCAATATGGCTTTGTTATTGTTGATGATTATTCTCGTTACACATGGGTGCACATTGTCAATTACAAACACGAAGTGCAGGAAGTCTTCAAACAATTTTCCTCGAACTGACAATGGGACCGAGTTCAAGAATTCTAGTCTTGATGGCTATCTTGATGAACTTGGTATTACTCATGAGTTATCTTCTCCTTATACTCCTCAGTAGAATAGCGTCGTGGAGCGCAAGAACATGACCCTTGCTAAAATGGCTCGCACTATGCTTGATGAATACAAGACGCCTCGTCGCTTCTAGATTGAGTCAACTAATATTGCGTGCCACGTCATCAACAGGGTATATCTTCACAAATTCTTCAAGAAAACTGCTTATGAACTCCTCACTAAAAAAGCCCAATGTGAGTTATTTCAAAGTCTTTGGTGCTAAATGCTGGATTAGAGATCCTCATCACACTTCCAAATTCTCACCGAAAGTACATGAGGGTTTTATGCTTGATTACGAAAAGGACTCACACACCTACAGAGTCTTCAACAGCGTTCTTCACAAAGTTGTTGAAACTGTAGATGTGTAGTTTGATGAAACTAATGGCTTGCAAAGAGAGCACCTACCTTCTGTGATAGATGAACTAGCACCTGAGGATTCTATCAAGTTCAAGGCTACTGAGGATGTCATTCCTACCGAAGAATCTGCTGAAGAATTCATTCCAGAATGTGATGAACGTCGAGCTGGCGCACCTGAAGAAAATGGTGCTGAGGAAAATGCTCATGAAGCGAATGTGGATCAAATTCCTCGAAGACAACCCGCTCATCCTCGCATTGCAAACAAAGTGCAAATTGAGAAGATCATTGATGACATTGAAGCACCAGGTCCTCTCACACGCTCAAAATCTTCACATTTATCTAACTTTTGTGGGCACTTTGCTTTTGTCTCTATCACAGAGACCACTAAGGTAGATGAAGCATTTCTCGAGCCTGAGTGGATTCAAGCTATGCAAGAAGAATTAAATCAATTCAAGCTCAACACCGTCTGGGAACTGGTCAAACGTCCAGATCCTCGTAAGCACAACATTATTGGCACAAAGTGGATCTACCGCAATAAGCAAGATGAAAATGGCCTTGTGGTAAGGAATAAGGCAAGCCTTGTAGCTCAAGGCTACACACAGGTTGAAGGAATTGATTTCGATGAAACTTTTGCAACTGTTGCTAGGCTTGAGGCTATTCGCATATTGCTTGCTTATGCTAACCATCAGGATATCATTTTATATCAAATGGATGTGAAAAGTGCATTCCTCAATGGTAAGCTTGAGGAAGAAGTATATGTTGCTCAACCCCTGGGTTTTGAAGATCCAAAGCATCCTGACAAAGTCTTTAGACTCAATAAGTTCCTGTATGGCCTCAAGCAAGCCCCTCGGCGTGGTATGATACTTTGAAGGGAAAGGCTTCAAACCCGATTCACTCGACCCAACTCTTTTCACTAAGTCTTATGATGATGAATTGTTTGTGTGCCACATATATGTTGATGATATTATCTTTGGTTATACTGATCAACGTTATAGTGATGAATTTGCCTATATGATGAGTGAAGAATATCAAATGTCTATGATGGGAGAATTGAAATTCTTTTTAGGTCTTCAAATTCGTCAACAGCGTCATGGCATATTCATTTCTCAGGAGAAATATCTCAAGGACGTATTGAGGAAATTCGGCATGCAAGATTGCAAAGGGGTCAAAATTCCAATGCCCACAAATGGCCATCTATGCACTGATGAAAATGGTAAAGACTTTGATCAAAAGGTATACCGCTCCATGATTGGCTCTTTATTGTACCTATGTGCATCTAGGCCAGATATTATGCTTAGTGTTTGCATGTGTGCCTGGTTTCAAGCTACACCGAAGGAATCACACCATAAGGCTGTGAAGCATATTCTTCGATATCTAGCTCACACACCAACACTTGGGTTATGGTATCCCAAGGGCTCTTCATTTGATCTCACTGGATATTAAGACTCTGACTATGCTGGCGATCGTGTGGACCGCAAGTCAACATCAGGCACATGCCATTTCCTTGGACGATCTTCGGTCTGTTGGTCCTCGAAGAAACAGAACTGTGTATCACTCCCCACTGCAGAAGTTGAGTACATTGTTGCTGGATCGTGTTGTGCTCAATTACTATGGATGAAGCAAACACTCAAGGACTATGGCATCAACGTGAAGAATGTGCCTCTCTACTGCGACAATGAGAGCGCTATCAAGATTGCTCATAACCCAGTTCAGCACTCAAAGACCAAGCACATCCAGATTCGTCATCATTTTCTTCGTGATCATGTGTTGAAGGGCGATATCTCCATCGATGACGCAAGCACTGAAGACCAGCTGGCCAATATCTTCACTAAGCCCTTGGATGAGAAGAGATTTAGCAAGTTGTGGTGTGAGCTAAATATCCTAGAATCTTCGAATGTTCTCTGAAATGGACACTCATCCTAACACTTATGCTGACTTGATGACTTAGATACGCAACACATGAAGTAACATTTTTGTTCAATCAATGAAGACTAACCCTCTAACTGTGAAAAAATTAATGAATAAATTGATTCTCAGAGCCCTATGACAATTGTACGCGGCGTCTGAAATCAGCTTTCTTATACGGTGGATACGCCACCAACCAAAGTTGAAATTCTTCAATTTGAGTTTTTCCTCAGTTTTGAAGTTCCTCAGTTTTTTCAAATTCTTCAACTTTGCAATGTCTTCACTATTTCCGTCGTTTTTTATCATTGAATATATATATATATATATATATATATATATATGAGTTTATGTCCTCTACATCATTCACTTATTGCTAATTCTTCAAGTTGATTTTTCTGCTAAGTGAATGTGATCGGACCCTTCCCCCTCCTTGCTAAACTCAACCTAGTCTGTTCACAAATTATTCATGTGCGTTCTACTTGAAACTCGGTCAAAATCTTCACTATGTCCTTGACAGCTAAAGAAATTGCGAATGGAACTTTAACTAACCCTATATGAATTTTCGGCTTTGCCGCTCAAACCGTTCCGCATCCCACGACAATACTTATCTATTCACCCACGATCCTACACGATCGCCACCTCTCAGTACGTGGGTGACACATGTCACGCGAATGAGAAGGGCCAGGGGCACGTTCTTCCGAATTCTTCGGGTGTATTGTTTTTCACTCCCACTATAAATACCCCAGCCTCTTCCTCACTTCGCTTTTACTCCGCTCGATCTCACTCCCGCTCGAGCTTCTCAAACCCTAGCGCCGCCGCTACTTCATTGTTGCCGGTGAGGAAGAGCTTCACTGCCTCGACCTCGTCGCCATCGTACTCGCGCCGGTTGCGGATTTTATCACTCCGCCGCTGCCGTAGCTGTCTTCCTCTGCCAAGTTAGGGCGTGGAAGATCTGAACTGACGAACTTCACATCTACACTTCCCAGTTCGTCGAGTTCTTCATTTCGGGTAATTAAAATTCACTTTTACTGCCCTCTTTGATTCATGTGTTTTCTTGAAAATCTTCAAAGGTGTTTATTCTTCAACTCTTCACACACTTGAACACCTCACATGTTATCTGCTCTTGGTTCGTTTCTCTAAGCGATGATTTTCTTCAAGATTCCTCGATTGTGTGGATTTTCACTCTGTACAACTCTGTAACCTAAGATTAAGAACGCTTAGGGAAATTCTTCAAGACTCATCTGGTCAAATTTCTTAAACCTATTCTTTTTGAAAATCTTCTAAGAACACATATGACCTCTCCAAATTCCTCGCAACTATACTCTGTTCATAGGTACTCATGTCCGCTGCTGAATCTCTAGGTTCTCATCAACTTAACTCATTTGCAGTGTTCCTCGAAGAAAAGTCGCACACCTCTTCCGAAGCTTCAGTTGTTCATATTCTTCAGCTGAAGAAAATGGCTGATAAGAAGCCACAGAAGGGAGGAAAAAGGCCTAAGGTCAATACTACTTTCGAAATCCCTGAGGACATATACAGGGATTACTGCACTCCTGATGAGGCCAAATTTGGCAAGGAGGACAAAAATCAGCGCAAGGTGCGCATACAAAGAATAGAGAGGAGGTGGGCACGGGAATGGAGGGAGTACAGGTATGCTACTCCCAAGTACATGTAGAAATTTGCACTCAACCCTCCATGCCCGAGACCTCCATTGGCACCTGGCCAAATTGGCTGATCCCACTAGCCTGAAGCACGGTGAGGATTATCCTGATGAATGGGCAAAGTGCCAGGCCAAACAAGCAAAGGAAGCAGTAAGGAAATTTAATGAAGACTCTGCTGCTGCTGCTACCACTGCTGAGGCCTCTGCTAGTAAGCCAAGGAAGGTGATGCCTAAGAAGCCTGTTCATAAGTCAAGTGCTTCTTCTTCAATGCCCTCAAGGCCAAGCTCCTCAGCAATGCCCTCAAGGCCTGATTCTTCAAAGCCCTCACGGCCAACCCCTCAGTCTGCTCCTCCTCCTTCAAAGTCCTTAGCTCCTCTGACAAAGTCTTCAGCTGCTCCGACCAAATCCTCTGCACCAATGCATCTCGCCACGTGCCAAAGGACAACAGGCATCTCAATTGCCTCAGGAGCAACTTCAAGTTCCACTGTTGCACCAAATTCTTCAGCTGGCCCCTCTCTGCTAAAGAAAAAGGCCACTGCTGGGCAAGGCCTTCGACCAAGTACTCACAAGAAGCAGGTCGCCTTCCAAGTGCCCTCTGATGAAGATGAGGCTGGTGATGAAGAACTTGCCGAAATCATCAGAGACAGGCAAGCCAGGGCCGCTAGAGCCAAAGGCAGCAATGTGCCACTGCTATTGGATCCAAAGTTGATCCTCGATTTCATTGACCTATGGCACAAAGACCCTAACACACCTTTGCTGGAGATGAATCTCACTCCTGGTCAAAGTCATGTTCTTACTACCTTCATTGAGGAAGATAAGTGGAAATTTGAAGAAGGCAGAAGGCTGAAGAAAGCGCAGTACAAAAAGCAGCGCTACCTCAAGGATAATGTCCTCACTCTTACCCCTGATCAACTCATTGCGTTCCAAACTGAAATCA
This sequence comes from Triticum aestivum, assembly GCF_018294505.1. NCBI lineage: Eukaryota > Viridiplantae > Streptophyta > Magnoliopsida > Poales > Poaceae > Triticum > Triticum aestivum. The sequence continues at coordinate 79,116,638 of NC_057798.1, forward strand.
AGCAACTGAGTGATGTATTCAATCGCTACTATGCTGATTGGAAGGGCGCCAAGGTCCGGTTTGCCAATTTAACAAAGAAACTCACTTCAAGTGTTGCTGCTCCTGTGCACGGTGAAGTTACACAGGCTGAAGCATCTGCTCAGCCTACTGAAGAACATGTCAGCACCGCTGATGACAAACGGGCTGCTGAAGAAAATGAGAGTACCAGGGCCGATGACTGCATTCAAGCCGCTGAAGAAATTGCCAGGGCATCCACTAGCGGTGCGCCTGAAGAAAATGAAGAAGTCAGGGCAACTGCATCAGTGGCGCCTGAGCAAACTGAACCAAAGTCCTCTGCACCTCCTGCACCTACACCCACTCCGATCCTTCCATCTGCATCAGATGCGAAGAAGACCAATGCTGCAGAGCGTGCAGCTATGAACAAAAGGAAGGCATCAGCTTCATAAAATTCTTCAGCTTCGAAGAAAATGAAGCCTCTAACTAGCTCAATTGACAACCCAGTTGATGTCGTTCCTGTCTCTTTCATGCCATCAAAGTACCTTGTTCCTTTTGGTGAAGATTATGTGATTCCCAATGAATCCGATGAAGAAAATCCTTCTGCTGCTTCGTCAGAGCAGTTGGATGAAGAAATTGATGTGGATAAAATCCCTTGAACCCCAGTCATTTCCTCACCTATGCCTCAGTTCATGGCTGAAGAGGCATGTGTTGAAGAAATGGAAGATGAGGATGTGAACATTGGTTGTACCACACCTGTGCTGAATGATGACTTTTGGGAAATTCAGCACCCCAACTCTCCAATGTTCACTCCACTTCAAGCAATTCCTCAGTCCCCTGCTGCTACTGAAGTATAGATGGGATCTGAAGAACCTCATGCAACCCCGTCTGTCCATGAAGAAATTCCAGCCACTAGCGCTGAAGAAATTACAAATGAAGAATTGAAGACCCAGGCTGCAGCTAAAGAAGAGCCTGCAATTCCTCAACCTGAGGAACCTGAGATTGTGATTTCCTGAGGTGGTGATGCAACTAACTAATACTCCTCAGCCGAAGCCAAAGGATCCCTTCTCAAAGAAGCAAAAATTCAAGGCTGATGATTTCTTCGGCGAGCATGTGTTCTTCACTGAACTCAACCCATATGACAATGCTCGTCTTAGAAGGAAGTGTTTCTGGACTGCCAGCCAGGCCAACTTCTATTCTTCAGTACTCTTCAACAAGGACAAAGTGTTCGACCACGAGCATATTCCTCACGTGGATATGGAATCAATGCCTTGTTTCTCTCAAGTCCTTAGTATGCTTCATGATGCAGGCTTGCTCAACTTTTGCTTAGACATAGTTGATTGGAATGAAGAGCTTATTCTTCAGTTTTACGCAACGTTGCACATCACTGGTGAACCTGATGACATCAACTGTTGGGTGTTGGACTGGATGACCGAAAACACTCACTACAAGGCACCAGCCTATGAATTGCTTCATGCCTTGCCAATTAGTCCTCCACCTGAAGGTGCTCGTTATCTGCACGATGAGCCTGAACTCACTGCTCATTACATGCAAGTGCTCATGAAGCCCCTGAAGCCTGGTCAAGCCCCAAGGACCAAATTCCTCGTGAAGGAATTGTTTTATGTGCCAAGAACCATCTATCGCATTCTGACGAAGACTATGAGTCCCATCAAAGGCCATGACTCATCTGATGAAGAAATTGTTGGGATGATGAAGAATATGCTATTCAACATCATGCATGGCATCCCTATTAATTATAATGATTTCTTCATGAGGACTCTTGCAAATGTTGCACTTTCACCGTTTGAGCTGAAGCCTTATGCTCCATGGATCATGAGATTCCTCAGAACAAGGTCTTCACTCAACTACAGGGCTGACACTCTCAACCATGGCAGCTACTTGCCCCTGATTGAAGTCCTCAAGTGGACATATTCCTCAGCTGATGGGAAGGGCAAGGCACCAGCTGTTATCGATGAAGGCATTCGTCCATTGGATGGTCAGTTCCGCAAAGCTGCGTCTTATTCCACCAATGATGACTCTGCCACTCATGATTCTGCTGCAAATGCGCCCAAGCAAAGTCCTCAAGCGACTGCTCCTCGTGTGAAGACTGACCGTGAGCTACTTCTAAGTCTTCACCATAAGGTGGATCGAAACCATAAATGGGTTAAGCCTCAGTTTGGCTCTATTCTTCACAACATGACCTCTACACATAATGCAGTGAAGAAAAACCATTACTACCTTCATGAAGTTTTTGATCGCACCTGGGCTATTCTACATCATCTCTATGGTGAAGAAGATCTGAAGAAAATGGGCTTCAAAGAAGATTTTGACTGGTCTGCTCCTCCACCGAAGAAACTCAAGAAGGTCAAGGTTCCTCCCTTGGTCGCCAGTTCATATTCTTCATCACGCGACACAGACGAGTATGAAGACTTGGACGACACTGCAGTAGGCCCTACAACGACTCAAGACCCCAACGATGCTGGCGCTCCTCCATCTTCATGATGTTCTTCAGGGGCGTTAGTCCTCATTTTCAACCCTTTTGGTCATTCGATGACAAAGGGGGAGAAATTTGAGTTAGTCTTCAAGCGGGTATATCTTATATGGGTGTTTTTTCGAAGTTACAACTCTCGTTCTTTTGATGACTATGCTGGATCGAGTTGTAATCTTAAACTCTATGGTGGCCTGATACTTTTGTTGAGTTCTTCTGCATGCTTATTCCTCATCAATGTCTATGCACGCATGCTGAACTACATCAGACACCATATTTCATCATGCATTTCAAATTCTACATACTATATGTCAAATGCGTGTATGAATTACAAGATATAGGTGGAGATCTCCATGATTATACTGTTCAAGTGTGCATTGCTTCAAAAGCAAATTCCTCACTATGCACATCTTCAGGGGGAGTTTCTCTATATCTTGCTATCAAATTCCTCAACATCAATACTTACACTTCATATATTTATCCCCGTTGAAAACTTAACCTATATTGTCATCAATCACCAAAAAAGGGGAGATTGTAAGTGCATCTAGTACCCCTAAGTGATTTTGGTATATTGAAGACTTATAGGTTAAGAGACTGATGTGTTTGTGAGTGTACACAGGTCTATAAGTCTATGAGGAGCTTCATATTTACAGAGAAAGTCGGCCCCTAAAAATGAAGTTCTTCAACTGAAGATTTGGATATCTGAAGACTTTCTGAAGACTTTGAAAGTGAAGAAATTGGTGTGACCTTGAAGACTTGGCAATCATTCGAGGAACATGAAGCATGAAGACTCTGAATTTCATTGTTTCATTTTCTCTTTCTTGAGTCATAGGAAACACCGTACTGTTAAAGGGGGTCGAGGAAATACTAAGGAAAAATTTCCAAGTGATGCTCAACTCAAAATCCTACACCTACCAATCCCTTCGAGTGAAGCCATTGGAAATCTCACACGGTTCAGTCATATTCTTCAGTGACAGAGACTAAGTTCTTCTGTTCTCTGAGGAATTTGTTCTGAATGAGGAGTTAGGAATTCGCCAGTGCGGATTGCCTACACAGTGAGGAACATGATAGCCCTGAAGAATTTGAGAGTCAAATATTCCGACCGTTGCTGTGCTATGCGCCAGCTGTCCCAAAATATCTACCCACCTAACGGTCATATTAGACAAGGGCATTTATATCTTATCATGTCGGGCTGCTCCCTAGGCTATAAATAGCCTCCCCCTACAACCACTAGTTGGATGAAGAAATATCTTTTGTCTACATGCCAAAAAAATATCCTCATCAGATCCAAGAGGTAAAATCACCATAGCTCAGAAATATCTCTTGTCTGCATGCCAAAAAAATATGATTATGAGTCATAGGAAAGGCATCAGGAGAAAAACAAATATTGAGACTGACAAAAAGAGTGATAGAGGTATTGTGGATAATCAAAATAACAAAAGAAGAGATTCGGAGGAATGGTGGAGGAAAACAAATTTGGAAATAAAAAATGGAGCTGGGATTAATGGAAAAAATATGGATGGAAGAATGGTTGTAGAAAAAATGAGAGAAATCCTACCATACCAGATTTTTTGTCTGAAATTGGGTTAGATGTAGATTGTCGATGACAGTAAACTCACAAAAAGACAAAAAATGAGAAAATTTTGATACTGATGAAAATCTGGAAAATTGGGCCAAGGATTTGAGCCCAGTAGACTATCCCGGCCCAGGGACTGAGAAAACGGGGAGCAGTAATACGCTTTCGAAAACCTTTGCGCAGCTAAACTCCAGCCCAGAACTCTTTATATAGAGCAAAGAAGAGGGGGAGACTTTTTGGGGGTTTCCTAATGCGCCGCAGTGAGGAGGAATAGACATGGATAGAAACACAGGGAGATTTGGAGGAGGAGGTCACTTCAACAGGGGGGGAGATATGGATGGCAATATAGGAGGAAAGAGGAAGGGGATGACTACCACAAGAATCAGGGCCCTTGGGAGGATAGAAGAGATTATGCTCGAGGCAGAGAGAGTTGGAGAGTTCAAGATAGACAGGAGTGTTGGGGAACGTAGCAGAAATTCAAAATTTTCCTACGAATCACCAAGATCTATCTATGGAGAGACCAGCAACGAGTAGAAGGGGAGTGCATCTACATACCCTTGTAGATCGCTAAGCGGAAGCATTCAAGTGAACGGGGTTGATGGAGTCATACTCATCGTGATTCAGATCACCGATGATCAAGTGCCGAACGGACGGCACCTCCGCGTTCAACACACGTACAGCCCGGTGACGTCTCCCACGCCTTGATCCAGCAAGGAGAGAGGGAGAGGTTGAGGAAGACTCCATCCAACAGCAGCACAACGGCGTGGTGGTGGTGGAGGAGCGTGGCAATCCCGCAGGGCTTCGCCAAGCACCATGGGAGAAGAGGAGGAGAACTTGGGAGAGAGGGAGGGGCTGCACCAAAGGCATAAGGTATGTTTGGGAGGCCCTCCTACCCCACTATATATAGGGATCCCAAGGGGGGGTGCGCCAGCCCCTAGGAGATCCAATCTCCAAGGGGGCGGCGGCCAGGGGAGGAGTCCTCCCCCCCCCCAAGGCACCTAGGAGGTGCCTTCCCCTGCTGGGACTCTTCCTTTAGGGTTTCCCCAGGCGCATGGGCCTCTTGGGGCTGGTGCCCTTGGCCCATGTAGGCCAAGGCGCACCCCCTACAGCCCATGTGGCCCCCCGGGGCAGGTGGTCCCACCCGGTGGGCCCCCGGGACCCTTCCGGTGGTCCCGGTACAATACCGATGACCCCGAAACTTGTCCCGATGGCCGAAACAGGACTTCCTATATATAAATCTTTACCTCCGGACCATTCCGGAACTCCTCGTGACGTCCGGGATCTCATCCGGGACTCCGAACAACATTCGGTTACCACATACAAGCTTCCTTTATAACCCTAGCGTCATCGAACCTTAAGTGTGTAGACCCTACGGGTTCGGGAGACATGCAGACATGACCGAGACGTTCTCCGGTCAATAACCAACAGCGGGATCTGGATACCCATGTTGGCTCCCACATGTTCCACGATGATCTCATCGGATGAACCACGATGTCAAGGACTCAATCGATCCCGTATTCAATTCCCTTTGTCTAGCGGTATTTTACTTGCCCGAGATTCGATCGTCGGTATCCAATACCTTGTTCAATCTCGTTACCGGCAAGTCACTTTACTCGTTCCGTAACACATCATCCCGTGATCAACTCCTTGGTCACATTGCGCATATGATGATGTCCTACCGAGTGGGCCCAGAGATACCTCTCCGTTTACACGGAGTGACAAATCCAAGTCTCGATCCGCATAAAACAATAGATACTTTCGGAGATACCCGTAGTGCACCTTTATAGTCACCCAGTTACGTTGTGACGTTTGATACACCCAAAGCACTCCTACGGTATCCAGGAGTTACACGATCTCATGGTCAAAGGAAGAGATACTTGACATTGGCAAAGCTCTAGCAAATGAACTACACGATCTTTTGTGCTAGTCTTAGGATTGGGTCTCGTCCATCACATCATTCTCCTAATGATGTGATCCCGTTATCAACGACATCCAATGTCCATAGCCAGGAAACCATGACTATCTGTTGATCACAACGAGCTAGTCAACTAGAGGCTCACTAGGGACATATTGTGGTCTATGTATTCACACGTGTATTACGATTTCCGGATAATATAGTTATAGCATGAATAAAAGACAATTATCATGAACAAGGAAATATAATAATAATACTTTTATTATTGCCTCTAGGGCATATTTCCAACAGTCTCCCACTTGCACTAGAGTCAATAATCTAGTTCACTTCGCCATGTGATTAACACTCACAGGTCACATCGCCATGTGACTAATACCCAAGAGTTTACTAGAGTCAGTAGTCTAGTTCACATCACTATGTGATTAACACTCAATGAGTTTTATGTTTGATCATGTTGCTTGTGAGAGAGGTTTTTGTCAACGGGTCTGAACCTTTCAGATCCATGTGTGCTTTACAAATCTCTATGTCATCTCCTAGATGCAGCTACCACGCTCTATTTGGAGCTATTCCAAACAACTGTTCTACTTGGAGCTATTCTAAATTATTGCTCCATTATATGTATCCGGTCTCTCTACTCAGAGCTATCCGGATAGGTGTCAAGCTTGCATCGTCGTAACCCTTTACGACGAACTCTTTTACCACCTCCATAATCGAGAAAAATTCCTTAGTCCACTAATTTCTAAGGATAACTTTGACCGCTGTCCTATGATCCATTGATGGATCACTCTTGTACCCCTTGACTGACTCATGGCAAGGCACACTTCAGGTGTGGTACACAGCATAGCATACTGAAGAGCCTACGTCTTAAGCATAGGGGACGACCTTCATCCTTTCTCTCTATTCTGCCGTGGTCGAGCTTTAAGCCTTAACTTCATACCTTACAACTCAGGCAAGAACTCCTTCTTTGACTGATCCATCTTGAACACCTTCAAGATCACGTCAAGGCATGTGCTCATTTGAAAGTATTATTAAGCATTTTGATCTATCCTTATAGATCTTGATGCTCAATGTTCAAGTAGCTTAATCCAGGTTTTCTATTGAAAAACACCTTTCAAATAACCCTATATGCTTTCTAGAAATTCTACGTCATTTCTGATCAACATATACTCATCAGAAATTCTATAGTGCTCCCACTCACTTCTTTGGAAATACAAGTTTCTCATAAACTTTGTATAAACCCAAAATCTTTGATCATCATCAAAGCATTCATTCCAACTCTGAGATGCTCACTCCAGTCCTTAAAAGGATCGCTGGAGCTAGCATACCTTTTAGCATCCTTAGGATCGACAAAACTTTTCTGATTGTATTGCATACAACCTTTCCTTACGAAAACTAGTAAGGAAACTTGTCTTGACATCCATCTGCCAGATTTCATAAATGCAGCTAATGCTAACATGATTCCGACGGACTTTAAGCATCGCTACGGATGAGAAAAACTCATCGTAGTCAACTCCTTGAACTTGTGAAAAACTTTTCGCCACAAGTCGAGCTTCATGGACGGTGACATTACCATCCACGTCCGTCTTCTTCTTAAAGATCCATTTATCTCAATGGCTTGCCGATCATCGGGCAAGTCCACCAAAGTCCATGCTTTGTTCTGATATATGGATACTATCTCGGATTTCATGGTTTCTAACCATTTGTCGGAATTCGGGCCCACCATCGCTTCTCCATAGCTTGTAGGTTCATTGTTGTCTAGCAACATGACCTTCAAGACAGGATCACCTTACCACTCCGAAGTAGTACGTGTCCTTGTCGTCCTACGAGGTTCGGTAGTGACTTGATCCGAAGCTTCATGATCACTATCATAAGCTTCCACTTCAATTGGTGTAGGTGCCACAGGAACAACTTCCTGTGCCCTGCCTCACACTAGTTTGAAGAGACGGTTCAATAACCTCATCAAGTCTCCACCATCCTCCCACTCAACTCTTTCGAGAGAAACCTTTCCTCGAGAAAGGACCCGATTCTAGAAACAATCCCTTATTGCTTTCGGATCTGAATTAGGAGGTATACCCAACTGTTTTGGGTTTCCTATGAAGATGCATTTTATCCGCTTTGGGTTCGAGCTTAATCCTGAAACTTTTTCACATAAGCGTCGCAGCCCCAAACCTTTAAGAAACGACAACTTAGGTTTCTCTAAACCATAATTCACACGGTGTCATCTCATCGGAATTACGTGGTGCCCTATTTAAAGTGAATGTGGTTGTCTCTAATGCCTAACCCATGAACGATAGTGGTAATTCGATAAGAGACATCATGGTACGCACCATATCCAATAGGGTGCAACTATGATGTTCGGACACACCATCACACTATGGTGTTCTAGGCGGTATTAATTGCGAAACAATTTCCACAATGTCTTAATTGTGTGCCAAAACTCGTAACTCAGATATTCATCTCTATGATCATAACATAGACATTTTATCCTCTTGTCACAATGATCTTCTACTTCACTCTGAAATTACTTGAACCATTCAATAATTCAGACTTGTGTTTCATCAAGTAAATATTCTCAACATCTACTCGAATCATCTGTGAAGTAAGATCATAACGATATTCACTGCATGCCTCAGCACTCATTGGATTGGACACATCAAAATGTGTTACTTCCAACAAGTTGCTATCTTGTTCCATCTTACTGAAAACGAGGCTTTTCAGTCATCTTGCCCATGTGGTATGATTTGCATATCTCAAGTGATTCAAATCAAGTGAGTTCAAACGGTCCATTTGCATGGAGTTTCTTCATGCATATATACCAATAGACATGGTTCACATGTCTCAAACTTTTAAAAACGAGTGAGTCCAAAGATCCATCAACATGGAGCTTCTTCATGCGTTTTATACCATTATGACTTACATGGCAGTGCCACAAGTAAGTGGTACTATCATTACTATCTTATATCTTTTGGCATGAAAATGTGTATCACTACGATCGAGATTCAATAAACCATTCCTTTAGGTGCATGACCATCGAAGGTATTATTCAAATAAATAGAGTAACCATTATTCTCCTTAAATGAATAACCGTATTGCGATAGACATAATCCAATCATGTCTATGCTCAACGCAAACACCAAATGATAATTATTCTGGTTTAATACTAATCTTGATGGAGAGGGAGCGTGCGATGTTTGATCACATCAAACTTGGAAACACTTCCAACACGTATCGTCAGCTCACCTTTAGCTAGTCTCTGTTTTATTCCGTAGCTTTTATTTCGAGTTACTAACACTTAGCAACCGAACCGGTATCTTAATACCCTGGTGCTACTAGGAGTACTAGTAAAGTACACATTAACATAATGTATATCCAATATACTTCTATCGACCTTGCCAGCCTTCTCATCTACCAAGTATCTAGGGTAATCTTGCTGCTCCAGTGGTTGTTCCCCTTATTACAGAAGCACTTAGTCTCGGGTTTGGGTTCAACCTCGGGTTTCTTCATTGGTGCAGCAGCTGATTTGCCATTTCATGAAGTATCCCTTCTTTCCCTTGCCCTTCTTGAAACTAGTGGTTTCATCAACCATCAACAATTGATGCTCCTTCTTGATTTCTACTTTCGCGATGTCAAACAACGCGAATACCTCAAGGATCATCATCTCTATCCTTGATATGTTATAGTTCATCACGAAGTTCTAGCTTGGTGGTAATGACTTCGGAGAAACTATCACTATTTCATCTGGAGGATCAACTCCCACTCGATTCAAGTGATTGTTGTGCTCAGACAATCTGAGCACAAGCTCAACGATTGAGCTTTTCTCCCTTAGTTTGCAGGCTAAGAAAATCATCGGAGGTCTTATACCTCTTGACGTGGGCACGAGCCTGAAATCCCAATTTCAGCCCTCGAAACATCTCATATGTTCCGCGACGTTTCGAAAACGTCTTTGGTGCCTCTACTTAAACCATTTAACTGAACTATCACGTAGTTATCAAAACGTGTATGTCCGATGTTCACAACATCCACAAACGACGTTTGGGGTTCAGCACACTAAGCGGTGCATTAAGGACATAAGCTTTCTACTGTCCGCATAATTGCTACTTTCAACTTTCAACTATATTTTCTCTAGGAACATATCTAAACAGTGCAACTAAAGCGCGAGCTTACGACATAATTTGCAAAAGGTCTTTTGACTATGTTCAAGATAATTAAGTTCATCTTATGAACTCCCACTCAGATAGACATCCCTCTGGTCATCTAAGTGATTACATGATCCGAGTCAACTAGGCCGTGTCCGATCATCACGTGAGACGGACTAGTTAACGTCGGTGAACATCTTCATGTTGATCGTATCTACTATACGACTCATGCTCGACCTTTCGGTCTCCGTGTTCCAAGGCCATGTCTGCACATGCTAGGCTCGTCAAGTTAACCCTAAGTGTTTTCGCTGTGTAAAACTGTCTTACACCCGTTGTATGTGAACGTAAGAATCCATCACACCCGATCATCACGTGGTGCTTAGAAGCGACGAACTGTAGCAACGGTGCACAGTTAGGGGAGAACACTTCTTGAAATTTTGTAAGGGATCATCTTATTTACTACCGTCGTCCTAAGTAAACAAGATGCATAAACATGATAAACATCACATGCAATCAAATAGAGTAGTGACATGATATGGCCAATATCATATAGCTCCTTTGATCTTCATCTTCGGGGCTCCATGATCATCTTGTCACCGGCTTGACACCATGATCTCCATCATCATGATCTCCATCATCGTGTCTTCATGAAGTTGTCACGCCAACGACTACTTCTACTTCTATGACTAACGCGTTTAGCAATAAAGTAAAGTAGTTTACATGGCGTTCTTCAATGACACGCAGGTCATAAAAAATAAAGACAACTCCTATGGCTCCTGCCGGTTGTCATACTCATCGACATGCAAGTCGTGAATCCTATTACAAGAACATGATCAATCTCATACATCACATATATCATTCATCACATCCTTTTGGCCATATCACATCACATAGCATACCCTGCAAAAACAAGTTAGACGTCCTCTAATTGTTGTTGCATGTTTTACGTGGCTGCTATGGGTTTCTAGCAAGAACGTTTCTTACCTACGCAAGACCACAACGTGATATGCCAATTGCTATTTACCCTTCATAAGGACCCTTTTCATCGAATCCGTTCCGACTAAAGTGGGAGAGACTGGCACCCGCTAGCCACCTTATGCACCAAGTGCATGTCAATCGGTGGAACCTGTCTCACGTAAGAGTACGTGTAAGGTCGGTCCGGGCCGCTTCATCCCACAATACCGTCGAAACAAGATTGGACTAGTAACGGTAAGCATATTGAACAACATCAACGCCCACAACTACTTTGTGTTCTACTCGTGCAAAGAATCTACGCAATAGACCTAGCTCATGATGCCACTGTTGGGGAACGTAGCAGAAATTCAAAAATTTTCCTACGAATCACCAAGATCTATCTATGGAGAGACCAGCAACGAGTAGAAGGGGAGGAGAGTTTGCATCTACATACCCTTGTAGATCGCTAAGCGGAAGCGTTCAAGTGAACGGGGTTGATGGAGTCATACTCGTCGTGATTCAGATCACCGATGATCAAGTGCCGAACGGACGGCACCTCCGCGTTCAACACACGTACAGCCCGGTGACGTCTCCCACGCCTTGATCCAGCAAGGAGAGAGGGAGAGGTTGAGGAAGACTCCATCCAGCAGCAGCACAACGGCGTGGTGGTGGTGGAGGAGCGTGGCAATCCCGCAGGGCTTCGCCAAGCATCTACGGGAGAGGAGGAGGTGTCACAGGAGGGAGGGAGGCGCCAAGGGCTCAGGTGTGGATGCCCTCCCTCCCCTCCACTATATATAGGGGCAGGGGAGAGGGGGGAGGCGCAGCCTTGCCCCCTACTCCAAGCAAGGGGTGCGGCTAAGGAGGGGGGAGGAGTCCATCCTCCCCAAGGCACCTCGGAGGTGCCTTCCCCCTTGAGGACTCTTCCCTCTCCAAGTTTCCTTGCGCATGGGCCTCTTGGGGCTGGTGCCCTTGGCCCATGAAGGCCAAGGCGCACCCCCTTCAGCCCATGTGGCCCCCCGGGGCAGGTGGCCCCACCCGGTGGGCCCCCGGGACCCTTCCGGTGGTCCCGGTACAATACCGATGACCCCGAAACTTATCCCGATGGCCGAAACAGGACTTCCTATATATAAATCTTTACCTCCGGACCATTCCGGAACTCCTCGTGACGTCCGGGATCTCATCCGGGACTCCGAACAACATTCGGTTACCACATACAAGCTTCCTTTATAACCCTAGCGTCATCGAACCTTAAGTGTGTAGACCCTACGGGTTCGGGAGACATGCAGACATGACCGAGACGTTCTCCGGTCAATAACCAACAGCGGGATCTGGATACCCATGTTGGCTCCCACATGTTCCACGATGATCTCATCGGATGAACCACGATGTCAAGGACTCAATCGATCCCGTATTCAATTCCCTTTGTCTAGCGGTATTTTACTTGCCCGAGATTCGATCGTCGGTATCCAATACCTTGTTCAATCTCGTTACCGGCAAGTCACTTTACTCGTTCCGTAACACATCATCCCGTGATCAACTCCTTGGTCACATTGCGCATATGATGATGTCCTACCGAGTGGGCCCAGAGATACCTCTCCGTTTACACGGAGTGACAAATCCAAGTCTCGATCCGCATAAAACAATAGATACTTTCGGAGATACCCGTAGTGCACCTTTATAGTCACCCAGTTACGTTGTGACGTTTGATACACCCAAAGCACTCCTACGGTATCCAGGAGTTACACGATCTCATGGTCAAAGGAAGAGATACTTGACATTGGCAAAGCTCTAGCAAATGAACTACACGATCTTTTGTGCTAGTCTTAGGATTGGGTCTCGTCCATCACATCATTCTCCTAATGATGTGATCCCGTTATCAACGACATCCAATGTCCATAGCCAGGAAACCATGACTATCTGTTTATCACAACGAGCTAGTCAACTAGAGGCTCACTAGGGACATATTGTGGTCTATGTATTCACACGTGTATTACGATTTCCGGATAATACAGTTATAGCATGAATAAAAGACAATTATCATGAACAAGGAAATATAATAATAATACTTTTATTATTGCCTCTAGGGCATATTTCCAACAGTCTCCCACTTGCACTAGAGTCAATAATCTAGTTCACTTCGCCATGTGATTAACACTCACAGGTTACATCGCCATGTGACTAATACCCAAGAGTTTACTAGAGTCAGTAGTCTAGTTCACATCACTATGTGATTAACACTCAATGAGTTTTATGTTTGATCATGTTGCTTGTGAGAGAGGTTTTTGTCAACGGGTCTGAACCTTTCAGATCCATGTGTGCTTTACAAATCTCTATGTCATCTCCTAGATGCAGCTACCACGCTCTATTTGGAGCTATTCCAAACAACTGTTCTACTTGGAGCTATTCTAAATTATTGCTCCATTATATGTATCCGGTCTCTCTACTCAGAGCTATCCGGATAGGTGTCAAGCTTGCATCGTCGTAACCCTTTACGACGAACTCTTTTACCACCTCCATAATCGAGAAAAATTCCTTAGTCCACTAATTTCTAAGGATAACTTTGACCGCTGTCCTATGATCCATTGATGGATCACTCTTGTACCCCTTGACTGACTCATGGCAAGGCACACTTCAGGTGTGGTACACAGCATAGCATACTGAAGAGCCTACGTCTTAAGCATAGGGGACGACCTTCATCCTTTCTCTCTATTCTGCCGTGGTCGAGCTTTAAGCCTTAACTTCATACCTTACAACTCAGGCAAGAACTCCTTCTTTGACTGATCCATCTTGAACACCTTCAAGATCACGTCAAGGCATGTGCTCATTTGAAAGTATTATTAAGCATTTTGATCTATCCTTATAGATCTTGATGCTCAATGTTCAAGTAGCTTAATCCAGGTTTTCTATTGAAAAACACCTTTCAAATAACCCTATATGCTTTCTAGAAATTCTAC
>NC_057798.1:79133464-79133921 GCF_018294505.1 Triticum aestivum
GGTTTGGGTTCAACCTCGGGTTTCTTCATTGGTGCAGCAGCTGATTTGCCATTTCATGAAGTATCCCTTCTTTCCCTTGCCCTTCTTGAAACTAGTGGTTTCATCAACCATCAACAATTGATGCTCCTTCTTGATTTCTACTTTCGCGATGTCAAACAACGCGAATACCTCAAGGATCATCATCTCTATCCTTGATATGTTATAGTTCATCACGAAGTTCTAGCTTGGTGGTAATGACTTCGGAGAAACTATCACTATTTCATCTGGAGGATCAACTCCCACTCGATTCAAGTGATTGTTGTGCTCAGACAATCTGAGCACAAGCTCAACGATTGAGCTTTTCTCCCTTAGTTTGCAGGCTAAGAAAATCATCGGAGGTCTTATACCTCTTGACGTGGGCACGAGCCTGAAATCCCAATTTCAGCCCTCGAAACATCTCATATGTTCCGCGACGTTT
>NC_057798.1:79134191-79168954 GCF_018294505.1 Triticum aestivum
GAAAACGTCTTTGGTGCCTCTACTTAAACCATTTAACTGAACTATCACGTAGTTATCAAAACGTGTATGTCCGATGTTCACAACATCCACAAACGACGTTTGGGGTTCAGCACACTAAGCGGTGCATTAAGGACATAAGCTTTCTACTGTCCGCATAATTGCTACTTTCAACTTTCAACTATATTTTCTCTAGGAACATATCTAAACAGTGCAACTAAAGCGCGAGCTTACGACATAATTTGCAAAAGGTCTTTTGACTATGTTCAAGATAATTAAGTTCATCTTATGAACTCCCACTCAGATAGACATCCCTCTGGTCATCTAAGTGATTACATGATCCGAGTCAACTAGGCCGTGTCCGATCATCACGTGAGACGGACTAGTTAACGTCGGTGAACATCTTCATGTTGATCGTATCTACTATACGACTCATGCTCGACCTTTCGGTCTCCGTGTTCCAAGGCCATGTCTGCACATGCTAGGCTCGTCAAGTTAACCCTAAGTGTTTTCGCTGTGTAAAACTGTCTTACACCCGTTGTATGTGAACGTAAGAATCCATCACACCCGATCATCACGTGGTGCTTAGAAGCGACGAACTGTAGCAACGGTGCACAGTTAGGGGAGAACACTTCTTGAAATTTTGTAAGGGATCATCTTATTTACTACCGTCGTCCTAAGTAAACAAGATGCATAAACATGATAAACATCACATGCAATC
Source organism: Triticum aestivum (assembly GCF_018294505.1). Taxonomy (NCBI): domain Eukaryota; kingdom Viridiplantae; phylum Streptophyta; class Magnoliopsida; order Poales; family Poaceae; genus Triticum; species Triticum aestivum. The sequence goes on from NC_057798.1 coordinate 79,134,910, forward strand.
AAATAGAGTAGTGACATGATATGGCCAATATCATATAGCTCCTTTGATCTTCATCTTCGGGGCTCCATGATCATCTTGTCACCGGCTTGACACCATGATCTCCATCATCATGATCTCCATCATCGTGTCTTCATGAAGTTGTCATGCCAACGACTACTTCTACTTCTATGACTAACGTGTTTAGCAATAAAGTAAAGTAGTTTACATGGCGTTCTTCAATGACACGCAGGTCATACAAAAAATAAAGACAACTCCCATGGCTCCTGCCGGTTGTCATACTCATCGACATGCAAGTCGTGAATCCTATTACAAGAACATGATCAATCTCATACATCACATATATCATTCATCACATCCTTTTGGCCATATCACATCACATAGCATACCCTGCAAAAACAAGTTAGACGTCCTCTAATTGTTGTTTGCATGTTTTACGTGGCTGCTATGGGTTCTAGCAAGAACGTTTCTTACCTACGCAAAACCACAACGTGATATGCCAATTGCTATTTACCCTTCATAAGGACCCTTTTCATCGAATCCGTTCCGACTAAAGTGGGAGAGACTGGCACCCGCTAGCCACCTTATGCACCAAGTGCATGTCAATCGGTGGAACCTGTCTCACGTAAGAGTACGTGTAAGGTCGGTCCGGGCCGCTTCATCCCACAATACCGTCGAAACAAGATTGGACTAGTAACGGTAAGAATATTGAACAACATCAACGCCCACAACTACTTTGTGTTCTACTCGTGCAAAGAATCTACGCAATAGACCTAGCTCTGATACCACTGTTGGGGAACGTAGCAGAAATTCAAAATTTTCCTACGAATCACCAAGATCTATCTATGGAGAGACCAGCAACGAGTAGAAGGGGAGTGCATCTACATACCCTTGTAGATCGCTAAGCGGAAGCGTTCAAGTGAACGGGGTTGATGGAGTCGTACTCGTCGTGATTCAGATCACCGATGATCAAGTGCCGAACGGACGGCACCTCCGCGTTCAACACACGTACAGCCCGGTGACGTCTCCCACGCCTTGATCCAGCAAGGAGAGAGGGAGAGGTTGAGGAAGACTCCATCCAACAGCAGCACAACGGCGTGGTGGTGGTGGAGGAGCGTGGCAATCCCGCAGGGCTTCGCCAAGCACCATGGGAGAAGAGGAGGAGAACTTGGGAGAGAGGGAGGGGCTGCACCAAAGGCATAAGGTATGTTTGGGAGGCCCTCCTACCCCACTATATATAGGGATCCCAAGGGGGGGTGCGCCAGCCCCTAGGAGATCCAATCTCCAAGGGGGCGGCGGCCAGGGGAGGAGTCCTCCCCCCCCAAGGCACCTAGGAGGTGCCTTCCCCTGCTGGGACTCTTCCTTTAGGGTTTCCCCAGGCGCATGGGCCTCTTGGGGCTGGTGCCCTTGGCCCATGTAGGCCAAGGCGCACCCCCTACAGCCCATGTGGCCCCCCGGGGCAGGTGGCCCCACCCGGTGGGCCCCCGGGACCCTTCCGGTGGTCCCGGTACAATACCGATGACCCCGAAACTTGTCCCGATGGCCGAAACAGGACTTCCTATATATAAATCTTTACCTCCGGACCATTCCGGAACTCCTCGTGACGTCCGGGATCTCATCCGGGACTCCGAACAACATTCAGTAACCACATACAAGCTTCCTTTATAACCCTAGCGTCATCGAACCTTAAGTGTGTAGACCCTACAGGTTCGGGAGACATGCAGACATGACCGAGACGTTCTCCGGTCAATAACCAACAGCGGGATCTGGATACCCATGTTGGCTCCCACATGTTCCACGATGATCTCATCGGATGAACCACGATGTCAAGGACTTAATCAATCCCGTATTCAATTCCCTTTGTCTATCGGTATGTTACTTGCCCGAGATTCGATCGTCGGTATCCAATACCTTGTTCAATCTCGTTACCGGCAAGTCACTTTACTTGTTCCGTAACACATCATCCCGTGATCAACTCCTTGGTCACATTGCGCATATGATGATGTCCTACCGAGTGGGCCCAGAGATACCTCTCCGTTTACACGGAGTGACAAATCCCAGTCTCGATCCGCATAAAACAATAGATACTTTCGGAGATACCCGTAGTGCACCTTTATAGTCACCCAGTTACGTTGTGACGTTTGATACACCCAAAGCACTCCTACGGTATCCAGGAGTTACACGATCTCATGGTCAAAGGAAGAGATACTTGACATTGGCAAAGCTCTAGCAAATGAACTACACGATCTTTTGTGCTAGTCTTAGGATTGGGTCTCGTCCATCACATCATTCTCCTAATGATGTGATCCCGTTATCAACGACATCCAATGTCCATAGCCAGGAAACCATGACTATCTGTTGATCACAACGAGCTAGTCAACTAGAGGCTCACTAGGGACATATTGTGGTCTATGTATTCACACGTGTATTACGATTTCCGGATAATACAGTTATAGCATGAATAAAAGACAATTATCATGAACAAGGAAATATAATAATAATACTTTTATTATTGCCTCTAGGGCGTATTTCCAACAAGGAGGTGAGGCAAGATCCAACTGCAAGAGGGGGAATGATGAGGGAGAGCAAGCTAACAGCAAGACCAAGGGAAAAGAGGAAGAGGCAAGGGCTAGTCAAGGGAGAGGTGCTGAGATGCAAGAGAAGGGATGACATGATCTGCTATAGCAACAACAACTACTGCTCAAGGCTCTATTGACACAAATCTCGCAAGGTAAATTCCTTCTTAGCAATGAAGCTAACACGAGAGCTGGGACTAGTGTTGGTCTAACTCGGGGTGGAACTAAAGTCAGATATGGTGATGGGACCAAAACAAATTCAGAAAACATGGCTCCAGGGAAACAGGGGAGAGAGAACTTGATGCCAGTGAGTGGAGGAGGATCTCAAGTGCTAAGAGGTCTCAATGTCAATGACAGGGAGCAATATAATAGCAGAAATACTCAGGAAGGAGGGAGGCCAAGGTTTGGTGGAATGAAAAGGGTGAGGTGTAACAAGTGCAAGGGTTCCAGTCACTTAACAAAAGATTGCACTCTTGGGCACTGTGTGATATGTGGTAAAAAGAATCATATCACTAATGATTGTACCTGGATGAAACAAATGAAACATGTGCCTAAGTTTGTGGGATATGCAGCCATAGGACTGGGAGTGTTACTGGTTCAAAGTACCAAAGAGACCCTGGAGGTTGAAAACCCTAATCCTATGGCAATTATCACACTGGTATCTTGGGAGATCAATGAAACTCAGTTGATGGAGAGGATGCATTATATGTTCAACTGGATGTGACAGTGGAGATGTAAGAAATAGGGGAGAATGCTTTTCTGGTGAGATTTCCCAACAAAGGAAGATTGGTAGAGTTGACCAAATGCAAAGATTTCACCTCACTTGGCTCAGGTGCTGTGATTAATGTAAGGGGGTGGAGCTTTTGATTCACACACTGTTGGGAAGCTACACACAGTTTGGGTCCAGTTTGGGAAAGTTCATGAATGCTTTAGGCATTTTTTTGGAATGTGTTAGGTGGCTACTACTTTAGGACTAGTGCTGGATTTTGATATGAACACAATCCCTAAGGAAAAAATCAGAGCAAAAGTGTGGATCAGAGACTATGAGAAAATACCACCATACACTGAGATAACTGACAAGGATCTGATGATATACAGAGTAATACTAGAGCTTGAGAATGTGGTGGAGATGGGATGGTACGGAGATCATAAGAGACATGAGATAGAGGAGACAAAAACAGACACTGGCAAGGGGGTCATGAGAAAAAGACACAAAGGAAGTGAGGATGGTATGACAGGACCCAAGGAAATGATTACTCTGGGGAGTCTGGGCATGACACAATTTGAGGAGCTGAAAAAGAAAGATGAGGAGATTTTGATGATACAAAAAGGACAAGCTTTAGAGATGGAGTCCAGGAAAAAAGTAGAAGGTAATCTAGAGATGATCATGAAGAAAGTGATGGAATTGGAGGAGGACAAAATAAGACAAAAAGCCCTCAAAATGAAAGAAGAAAAAAGGATCATGAAACTGGAACAAGATAAAAAAATCTCGCGGACCTGATAAATACAAAGCAGGGAGTCATTGACAGTTGTGCTGAAAAAATTGAGATGTGGGAAACTAGAGAGAAAGAATTGGAGGAAACCACTAAAGCTAATCTGAAAAATTTGGAAATTGACAGAAAAGATGATAATCACAATAATTATAATGAAGCAATTGACTACAATGCTAGTCAGGAATCGGTGGCTTTTAGGACAAAAGTGGGAGTAAAAGCAGGAAACACTAAAGCAAAGAACAGTGACAACATGCTGGAGGAAACATTAAGAAGATGTGGAAGATTGGCAGAAGAATTGTCTAAGGAAAGAGTTGCTGCCAGGGACAACTATGGTAGGGAACATGAACTTGATTGTCATAATACTTCCTTGTTATTCATTGTAGAGAAAATTGGAATTGATCTGGGTTGCTCAATCAATATGATTGAGACAAACTTAGACATTATAGCTAAAATGGAACAATGTAGGAAAGAATTCTGTTTACAACATATCCAACATCAAAAGAAAAAAAGGAGAGGAACAAGATGAGGTTACTAACCTAATAGATATTGGGGATGCCGACCTTAAATCATTATGTTCTGATGAAGACCATACTGATGTAGAAATGGAAATGGACCATTTCTCACATTTAAAAATTTCTTTACTAAAACAAAAAGAAACAGCTTGAACTTACCAAGATTTTCCTGTGGGAAGACAACTGGTTTGATTGGGGGGAAAAGAAAACTTATAAAAATAAAATAAAATGATAGGGATGTTTTGGAATGTGAGGGGGATTGGACAGGATAGCAAGAAAAACTTTATTAGAGAAAATATTAACAATAGAAAACTGGATTTTGTTGGCATCCAAGAACTATTAAGGCTAACTTCTCTAAAACAGAACTACACAACCTATTTGGGGGGAGAAACTTTGATTGGAAGTGGTCCCAACCAAGGGGAAGATCTGGAGGGATCCTTGTAGCGATTAATTGTGACACCTTGGATGTTATTAATGTAGAGATTGGGTTATACTTATTAGAATCTTGATGTTTGATAAGAAAAGTAAGTTTGACTGGAATCTTATAGTAGTATATGGAGATGCTCAAATCACTGGAAAAAATGCCTATCTGGCTGAATTGTCTAGAGTATATCAAAATAACTCATCTATACCAATGATGATAGGGGGAGATTTTAATATCAATAGAAAAAGTGATGAAAAAAACAAACCCACTGCCAATGATCATTGGAGTTTTGTTTTTAATGCCATTATTAAACAAGCAGGTTTAAGCGAGCTACCCCTATGAGGGAGAAAATATACTTGGGCCAATAATCAGAGTGACCCTACTTATGATAAATTGGATAGGGTACTTATTTGCCCTGATTGGGAAGAACACTATCCTTTAACTACAGTCCAAGCTCTAGAGAGAGAATTATCTGACCATACACCACTAATAGTGGACTTTGGGGAAAAAATTAATGCCACCCCAAATTTTAGATTTGAAATTCCCGGATGCTTAAAGAAAGATTTAAAGAATTTGTATACAAAGTGTGCAATGTACAAATTATAGGAAATAACATAGAGAGATGGCAACAAAAGTTGAGATTGTTTAGAAAAAAACAAGAGGATGGAAACTAAACTCATATGCATTATGTAGGAAAACAGAAAAAGACATATTGTGCAAATCAGATGATATTGATAAAAGAGAAGAGATAATGGGACTATCTGCTGGTGATAGAAATGAACAAAAAGAGCTGAGAGGTCAATTGGGGAACCTGGTAAAACTAGAAGAAATGAAATGGCTGCAGAGATACAAGGATAAAGAGATTAAAGATGGGGACAATAATACCAAATATTATCATGCCAAGGTAAATGGGAGAAAAAGGAAGAATAGAATATTCTCCCTAAGCCAGGCTGAGGGAGAGACTGGAGGGGGTAAAGAACTAGTTTACAAACTTTTATAAAGATCTATTTGGTCAACTTGAAAATTCTACTGTGAATTTAAACATCCAGGATGCTCCTGGCATTTCAGAAGAAGAAGCTAGAAATCTGGTTGAACCCTTTAGTATGCAAGAAATGCATGAGGTGGTTTTTAACATGGAGAAAAACAAAAGCCCTGTACCATATGGTCTACCTGTAGAGTTCTACAAGAATTTTTGGGAATTAATTAAATGGGATCTTAAAGGATTACTTGATGATTTCCTCTCTGGAACACTAAATATCTCTAGACTGAATTATGACATTATCACATTAGTACCAAGGGTTAAATATGCTAGACAAATACAAAAACTTAGACCAATATGCTTACTCAATGTAAGTTTCAAGATTATAACTAAGGTGCTAATGAATAGACTCAACATTACGCCAATTATCTCTCCAAATCATACAACATTCATAAAAGGGAGGTGCATCACGGAGGGGGTTGTGGTATTGCATGAATCTTTAAATACAATACATAAAAGGAAACAAAGTGCTTTGCTTTTCAAGGTGGACTTTGAAAAAGCATATGACAAAATCAAATGGCCTTTTGTATATAAGATGATAAACTTAGAAACTTTCCTGATCAATGGTGTGACCTGGTGATGCACATCATGGTGGGGGGTCATGTTGGACTGAAAGTAAATGACATTATTGGGCCTTATTTTAAAACCTTAAAAGGGTTTGGATAGGGAGATTCCTTGTCACCTCTATTATTTGACATTGTTGCTGATGCTTTGGCCATAATCTTGAATAAAGCTATGCAGGAAGGATTTTTAAAAGGGGTGCTATCAGAATTTGATAATTCTGAAGTGACCATGCTGCAATATGTAGATGACACAATTTTTTTACTACAAGATGATGAAGAAAGTGCAAAGAACTTGAAATTCATTCTAACAGCCTTAGAAAAAATGTCTGGGCTGACCATTAATTTTCATAAGAGTGAGATATTCTTATTTGGGGAAGATAAAAACAAAATTAATAAATACCAAGAGATATTTACCTGTGGGGTGGTAAAAATACCTATTAAGTACCTAGGATTACCAGTGGCTGATGTTAGGCTGGGGAATAAATTCTGGAAGGGAGTTACAGAAAAAATTGAGAAAAGATGTGCATGTTGGCAAGGCAGATTTTTGAATATGGCTGGGAGAGTAACTTCAGTACAAGCCTGCCTTACCAGCATCCCCCTTTTCATGATGTCTTTTTATCCCTTACCAGTTAGGGTTAGAAAAAAAAGTAGATTTCTTGAGAGCCATACTTGTGTGCCAAGAAGATGAAAATAAGAAAAATATCACTTGGTCATTTGGAAAATATGTTGTTTACCAAAAGAACAAGGAGGGATTGAAATTATTAACCTAGATATTATGAATAAATCACTACTAGCAAAATGGCTATGGAAACTAGAAACTAAATCAGGAACTTGGGTGAATATTTTGAAAAGCAAATATATTCAAAATAAGTGTCTGTCTGGTGTGGGAAAAACCCTGGAGACTCCCAGTTTTGGAGCAATCTAATGGAGATTAAAAAAATCTATTTCCAACATGTTAAGAAAAAACTGGGAGATGGGAATGAGACTAGATTTTGGGAGGTTGGTGGGTTGGATCTAAACCTCTGAAGGATTTATATCCTAGACTATATAACATTAGCTTTGACCACAACATTTCTGTGGCAGAGGCTATAAATAGAGGATGGAAGGGTTTTAGTTTTAGAAGAACATGGACTGGAGATACAATAGAACTTTGGAATAGCCTAAAAAAGATGTGAAGAGGTGAGGATGCATGGGGGAAAAGATCAACCCATCTAGATGCTTACTAAAAAAGAAAATTCTTGGTTAAATCTTTATATTCCTTTCTAATTAATGATGGTGTGAGATTTCCACACAAATTTCTATGGAAACTAAAAATTCCAGCCAAAATCAAAATGTTCTTTTAGTTGGTTACTAGAAGAAGCATTTCGACCAAAGACATTCTGATCAAGAAAGGACGGAAGGGAGGGAAAGAGTGTGTATATTGTGGAAAAGAAGAAACCATAGATCATCTTCTCTTTGAGTGTTCAGCGGCTAAACTGGTTTGGAGTTTGATAAAATGTGCTCTGAATCTCAGAACTATTCCTATTAACTTGAATGAATTTTTTGGAAGATGGCTGAAAACTTTTTAAAAACCAGAGAAAAAGCTAGTTCTCGTAGGAAGTGCTGCTATATTCTGGGTTCTCTGGAAATGCAGAAATGATATTATCTTCAGATCAAAAAGATCTATGATCCAATGACATTCATTAGACTTATGTGCAATTGGATTGTTGATTGGTCGATTTTGCAGATAAAAAAGACGGAGCAAAAACTACTACAACTGGGAGCAAAACTAATCGAACGGGTGGCAACTGAGATATACCGGGCGGTGCAGGGATGGAGGATGGGAGTTCGCCGGCTGGGAGGATAACTCCAGCTATCAAGAATGACTTGTTTCTTCCCTCTCTGTTTTACGCGTTGTTGTCTTAAACTTGTGCAAGATCATGTGAACTGATGTAAGCGATGCATGCCTTCTGTAATTCCCCAACGGCTAGTAGTCTCTAGCTTAGTTTAATTTGATGATACTTCCAACCCGATGGAAGAACGGGAGCCCCCCGATTGTGGTTCGATTTTGTTTCATTAATTAAATTGGAGGGAAACCTCTTTCGTTCAAAAAAATATCAGAGACACTTAATGACACTCATTGTTCCATTCGTACTAATGCCAGAATTCTAGTACTACTATCGAGTCTGTTAAGAAACTGACCCACCAAATAGAAATCATCGCCATCTCCGGCACCACGTGAAGGGCCTGTCCATCACCTGCACATGCCTGTCAGCGAAAGCTGGAGCCGTTATATGCCAATCAAGCATCCATATTAGTATCCCCTGAACCCTGATCCCGATGAATTAATCCTTGACCAATTAACAATCCTTGGAAGTACATACACAACATCTATGACTCCATAGTAAGTACTGCACTAGTGGTGGTATAAAGGCTTGATCATTCGGATGCAACTGTGCAAAAGAGTGAGGCTGCAAAAGCACAAGAGGACATAAACATGGCGGCTACAGCAGACAACGACTTCACTGAACAACAACAAGATTAAGATGACGATGGAGGGAGACAATGGCTTTACTCACTTGCTCTGCCTCCGCTGCCATGTTGGCGCCGCGCGTGTCATCCTCCATCATCGAATATGCATGTATGGCCGCCTGCCATTGCCATGCCACCACACTTCTTCTTCTTTAGGCTTTTGCCTTTTGGCACCACTATCATCAAGCCGTACATCTATTCTTCCATGAAGAAAATTAGGATCAACCCATGCTTACATGACGAACCCGGGCAAAATTCTGTGTTTTGACCCTTTTGGCTAACAAATTCAGGATCTGACCCCCCTCTGCAAAAATTCCGGGATCTGACCCTTTTGCCTACCGCCAGGGGCTGTGGCGGTAGGCTTGCATGCCCTATCTCCATGGGCTCTCGCGGTAGGTCCCTAGACGGCGACTAACGGTCGTTGGCTCATGCTGATGTGGAAAAGGGCCTACCGCCATGGGCCCTAGCGGTAGGGTACTGAAGCCTACCGCCAGCACCCCTGGCGGTAAGGTCCTGGGAGGTGGATAAGGGTGGGAGGGGCTGTATATTTCCTCCCCCACTCCTCATACACTCACTCATCCCACCCACTCCTCACCTCTCCCCCGAGCTCAAGTCTCCCCCTCTCTCTTTCAAGCACAAGAGCCTCTCAAATCTCTCTCATTTGTTAGACATTTCTCCGGTGGATTCTTACCATTTTCATCACCCAAGATAGCTCTCTCATTTCCCCTCATTTTGATTGGTTGATATCTTTGTTTAGTTTGTGTTTGCTCATTTGGTTGCAAACCCTATTTCATCATTTTGGTGTGGTCAAATCAATTACTATGATCCATTTAGGGTTATGTTTGTGATTTTCTTATGTATGATGTGCCTAGAATTGTTTGTAGAATTGTTTGTGTACCTAGATCTAGTGCTAGTATTAGTGTACATGATTGGGGTTGGGTTAGGCTTAACAAAGCAATTAAACCTAAGTTCACTTTAATAGCAACTAGTCGAAATGTAGGATGTCACCGTTCGTTTTCATTGAATTTTCTGTTGAGGCGGCGGTGAAGTGTGAACGCGAAGTGATTGAGGAAAATATGAAATTTCTGGATGGAAGCCATTGATGTGTTGAATGCGGCGTGTAGGCCTTTTCACATTATTATTTCACTCTCGACTGTTCCGAAAATTTTATCAAGAAAAGGAGAGGAAGATGACCAAGCTCAAGACGGCGAAAAACAATTGTAGGCATGATCTTGCAATGCAAATTGCATTGTGTGCAACAAGGGGAGAAGCTGTTGAGATAGACATGGGAAATCATGGCCAGGTCTTTGATTGGTTAGTGAGGCAACCATTCTAGTCGGACCAGAAGCGGACTTCTCGTTGGGCATGGGTCAAAGAAAGAAATGATGTTATTTGTTGCAACCCGGGACCGTACGCCAAATATAATTGAATGAGGCTATGTAATATTTGTCATTTCGACTACAATGACATGTACCCTTTGCTTGGTCGTCGTTTGAACTACTATGACTTGTACCCTTAACATTTGAACTCATTAAGAACTTTGTGTTGTATGTCATATCAAGTAACCAAGTGTTGTACTCCATTGAATTTATTTTGTGTTTTGTTGTATGTCATCTTAAACCCATATATTCATGTAGGATGGACGTTCGATCCATGACTATGAACATAGCATGTGAGAAGCTCATGTCGGAGCGACACCATTGCTTGAAGAGGGAATGTGAAGCATGGTTGAAGAGTTGTGATGAGGCAAATGTGGCCATGAAGGATTTCGACAAGTATCACTTTATCGAGGAACCTTCTGATGCTAAGGAGAAAAAAGCTTTCCGAAAGCTTGTGAATGAAAAAAGGAGGATGCTTGATGAGCTGCAAGACCGGGAATATGCTTGCAGACACACTTTGGAAACTGAGATTGCGTTCACTGTTAGCAAAGACGAATTCCGTGAGATGGACATGAGGAAACCCGACCAGGTCATAGGCTGGGCAATCAAACAAGGCGTGTCAAAGAATCCGGCCCACTGTGCTGCATGGGCCTGGTTTTGCGAAATGAATGGTGTGCTGGGTCATTGGGGAGGATCCACCACATTCAACTGAAGTGTAATCAAGCGTGTGACGATAAAATTGAACGTATGATAAGTATGAGAGTTACGTTACCTGTTTAGAAAATGTGTCGCCGAGCTTGAGCTATTAGTTTCAACTGATGTCATTCGAACCGGGTCATGTTTTAATTAGTTTGAACATGTGTTATTCGTGGATGTAATGAACTATGTTGAGTTGAGTTATGTATGTGCTTGCTAGTTGATCATTCTAAGATTTGGCCTTAGATAAACTATGTTGAGTTATGAACTATGTTGAGTTAATGAACTATGTTATGAAGTATGAGAGTAATGAACTATGTTGAGTTATGTATGTGCTTGAGTTGATTTGAGTTAAGATTTGGCCTTAGATGAGGGGCAGAACAGAGGAGGTCCTCTGATTTTAACCCTACCGCCACACCCCCTGGTGGTAGGTTGTTGAACCCTACCGCCAGGGCCCATGGCGGTAGGGGCGGCATAGGGGGTGGATCGGTACTGTAACGAGAAAAATCCGACCGTCATAGGCTCTGGCGGTAGGCTTACCCTACCGCCAAAGGAAGGTTATTTCTCGTTACTGTACCGATCCACCCCCTATGCCGCCCCCTACCGCCATGGGCCCTGGCGGTAGGGTTCAGCAACCTACCGCCAGGGGGTGTGGTGGTAGGGTTAAAAATAGAGGACCTCCTCTGTTCTGCCCCTCATCTCAGCACAACAGTTTATAATCACAGAAATTGTTGACAAATCACAGAAATTGCTGACAAACTTTAGTTCTCATGACAAATTCAATACAAATTCATTCACAAGAAGTTCACGACACATGTCTTCTTGCCTTTAGTAGTATATAGTTCATGATAAACGATAAGTGTGGCATGGCTTCATCCGGTTACATGACGAGTCCATCGAAGTGAAGGCTTTACAGAGTCATACGGGGCCACTTCCCCTTCTTGTCACGTGCCTCATCCTCCTCTTGTGCCTTGCGAGCCTTTGCAAGCTTTCTTGCCCTCTCCTCCTCATGAGCAAGCTTCGTTTGGCGTGCCCTCTCCTCCTCGTGTTGCTTCCGCTCAATCCTCTCCTTCTGACGACGCTCTTCCTCCAAGCCTCTTCAAAACCTTTCTTTAAACAACCAATGACGCCTAAGACAATCTTCATATTGGTCCTTTTGGACATCTTCTAGCACTTCATGATCTATCCACATGAAGTACTTGCATAGAGGAGGCGATGACTGCATACAAAATGGATGTTAGTGTTGACACACATTTTAGAGTAACATGTTACTTCTCTAGCATATCGGTGGTTGGTCATAGGTGTGAGTTGGAAGCGCATGATCATAAGCATAGTTGGGGCATACAAAATATCTCCTTCCTTCCATCCATGACTTCTTTCGGTCGGTGGACTCCTTCACCTTGCAAACATCTCCACACCAACATGGCCGAATCTTAACATCTTTTCTCCTTCACCTTGTCCAAAGATGCGTTCTCCCACTTGTGACGCATGTCTTCTGGGTTAGCACACGGTAGCCTCATCATGGAACCAAATGAAGCCATGCCTACAACAATTAAAGATGTTAAGTCAAAATATGAACACATTGACATGTAAAGAGGCAAATATATCAACACATGAACACATCAAAAGTAGTACCATTCACATTATTTCAACCATCCAGATTGATCAACACATCGATAGGCCTTCCCCTATCAACCCGGCGTGTCCTACAACCACCAGATCCATGGCCCCCTCTAAGTATCTTTCTTCCTCTACGGCCACGGCCCCCTCCCAGGCCCACTCCAAGTCTAGTCCTTCCTCCATGGCCCACTCCAAGGCTAGTCCTTCCTCCATGGCCCACTCCAAGGCTAGTCCTTCCTCCACGGCCATAGCCCCCTCCAAGGCTAGTCCTCCCTACACGTGTTTGACTAGTGCCCGTGTTGGTTCTTGGTTTCTTCGTGCATCTCCTAATGTTGTGTCCTATTTCGTTGCATTCTCCACAATTGTTGGTGTCCGGTGCCTCCATGAAATGACCACTACCAAATTGCTTCATTCCGGTGTATCCAGCTAGATCATCCATGTCACTTCTGAACCTCTTCTTTCTTATTATTCCCCTCATAGGCACCATGAGTGCGGCATTTGTCACAATGTCTGGGCCGTGATACTCAGGCCACTGTGAGGCATCAAGAAAAGGATTAAATCAAGGCGCCCACGTCAACCTTGTTCGTTCAAATGTGAACTCGTGCAACCGCACCATTGTGCCATCAGATGCGGGCGAGTTTCTCGTCCGTGTTGCGGTCATCAAATGCGAGCAAGGCCAATGATACTTATGTGGCCTCTCACACTGGCACCAACGGTTTTTGATGTGCACCTCGTAAGCAACTCCACCATAAAACCTACCGTCCCTTCTTGTCCCACCCGGCTCATCGATTTGATAGATCATTTCTTTTTCATTATATTTGATCACTTGTTGTTTGGAAGACTTGCGTGCTTGATGCAACAACCAATCTTGAACCTTGAATGGATAGTCCATCTTTTCGCCAATCCACTTGGCCATGCTTTCAGAATGCTTTACGAAGTACTCGTTGAGCATGATGAAAGTGTACTTGAGTATTGCGGTCACCGGCCAGGAACGGACACCCTTCAACACATTGTTGAAGCATTCCACCATGTTGCTTGTCATGTCCGCATTTTTGCATACCTCCTTCATCGTAAGCGTGTGACCACTTTTCTTTATCCACTCGTGCCTAAGCAAGAATTCTTTCCCTCCTTTGTTCTTCTCCAAAGCCCTGAGGAGTTTATCATATCAGCTTTTGAATGTGTCGGTGTTGAATGCAACGCAAACAAGGGTAAGGTCTTTGCAAAACTCCTTGCTCTTGCATGCCCGGTAAAAGTTTGCAACAAACTGTCTCATGCACCAACGGTGTTGAAGCTTTGGAAGACCGGGAATATCAATGTCTATTGCTTTGAGAATCCCATGACGGCGATCTGATATAATGCATACCTCTCGCTTGCCTATCACCTTGGTTCTCACATGCCCCATGAACCACTCCCAATTATCATCGTGCTCCGAAGGCACCAAGGCAAATGCCACCGACAACACTTATCATTTGAAGAGGGGCCCATCGCCACCATTAATGTGCCCTTGTATTTGCCGGTCAAGAATGTACCATTTATAGACAAGACCGGCCGACAATACGTGAATGCCTCGATGCATTGTCGAAAGCTCCAGATGGCACTATGAAGCACTCCGTAATTGACTCCACCCGATGGCGCATGCCCGGGTTTTGATGAGCAATGGATGCCAACATCTTGGGAAGAATGTTATATGCGTCCTCATAATCTCCATGCAACATCCTAATAGAGTTTGCCTTGGCCATCCATGCCTTCCCATACTTGACCGGGTATCCGGGTAGTTCCTCAATCAAAGTCATGACAAACTTGACCTTCACAGTTGGATCATGTGCTATTTGATTCAACAATTTGTAGCCTAGATACTTAGACATGAGTTGACGGTGTCCTTTTCTTCGGTCTGCCTTGTCCGGGGGTACACACGTGTGAGTGCCAACACAAATCTTCAACATCCATTGCTCGGTTTCTTTGATTTTTCTACCGCGGACCTTCCATTTGCAACCTTCTTGGTCACATATGACTGTGTACCGAACTTGTTGATTTGAATGACCAACAACAAACGGCCTATGGTTCCTAATGGCGTAGTCACACAGCCATATCTTGAACTCTACCAAAGAACCAAACTTGATGCGTTTCTTCAAATGAGCATTCTCATCCTCATTTTCTGGTCGAGGATCACTGAATTTGAGGCACGGTGTTGGCTCAAACAACCCGAATCTCAGCCCACCGTCAACAACGGCATTGTCCGCAAGACTTTCATCCCTAAACAATGACAACCCTCTTTCCTTGCCGGTCACCTTCTTGTGGATTTTATTTTCTTGCACAGTCATCCCATCCTCATCCAATTCTTCCAATGGATCCTCATCATCTGAATTATACCCACACATACGGTTATAAGGGAGGGTACGGTCCATGTCTTGTTGCCGCAGAATGACATCCAAGTTACCAATGGGATTGTAATGAATCTCTTCATTCTCCGCGTAAGCATCCTCTTGAGCAACAATAGTATTATCATCAACATGACCACTAGCATCTTCTTGAACAAGAGGAATAACATCAACTCGGAGTACTATGGCGCTAGCATTGATATGATCTTCATTGGGTTGGCTACTTGGTGGTTGGATAGAACAATTGGGAACATACACCTCGGCACTATCATCATGTATATGGGAAGGATGCATTGTGGTTCAAATCAATTTGCAAGGGAGGAGGATCAATCTTTGTGGCAAATATCTCAAGAGACTTGTCTTGTGATGTGTCTACTTTGTCCTTGTACACATTCCAATGCAATTGGGAGGTGATGGGTATACTCTTTAATCGGGACTTTACTCCCAATCCAATGTCATACCTCCCAATAAGCTTAACCTCGGCATTTGTGTCATTCCAATGTAAGACGCTTCTCACTTTAACTACAAGATCATCAAAGCTTGAACTTGTGTCAAAAACCATGGCCTCTTCCCCTTCATCGTCATTTCCAAGCATAAATGTCGTCTTATCCAAATAATGAACTTTTACGAGCTTATGCATCTAAGAAAATTGGGAACAATAAAATCAATCAATACATGTCATCCAACCAACTCAAATGGACAAATAAACTAAATTATGCACAAATTGGACAAATAACTATTATTGATAGTCAATTTAACATAACCATTAACCCTAACCCTAACCCTAACCCCCAACATAACCACTATAACCCTAACCCTCACCCTAACACTAACCCCTAACATAACCCTAACCCTTGCCATAAATGAGCCATAAATGTGTCATAAATGCACACAACAAGATCAACACCTAGGGTTTGCAATAAATTGACCAAATCCACACAAAACAAAGATCTCAACCAATCAAAAGGATGGGAAATGGGGGAGGTACCTTGGGTGATGAAAATGCTCCAGATCCACCGGTGAAATCTCAAGCAAATGGAGGGATCTAGGAGGGGTTTGTGAGGGGGAGAGAGGAGGGAGAGGGGTTGAGCACGGGGAAGAAAATGAGTGGTGAAGAAAATTGGTGGTGGGGCCCACAAACCAGCCCCTCCCACCCTTATCCACCTCGGTGCAAACTTTTACACTGATCCAGATGACTCTAAGTCTCAATCTGGATACATATTGAAAGTGGGAGCAATAAGCTAGAGTAGCTCCGTGCAGAGCATTGTAGACATAGAATATTTGCAAAATACATACGGCTCTATATGTGACAGACCCGTTGACTAAACTTCTCTCACGAGCAAAACATGATCATACCTTAGTACTCTTTGGGTGTTAATCACATAGCGATGTGAACTAGATTATTTACTCTAGTAAATCCTTTGGGTGTTGGTCACATGATGATGTGAACTATGGATGTTAATCACATACAGATGTGAATATTGGTGTTAAATCACATGATGATGTGAACTAGATTATTGACTCTAGTGCAAGTGGGAGACTAAAGGAAATATGCCCTAGAGGAAATAATAAAGTTATTATTTATTTCCTTATATCATGATGAATGTTTATTATTCATGCTAGAATTGTATTACCGGAAACATGATACATGTGTGAATACATAGACAAACTAAGTGTCACTAGTATGCCTCTACTTGACTAGCTCATTAATCAAAGATGGTTATGTTTCCTAGCCATGGACAAAGAGTTGTCATTTGATTAACGGGATCACATCATTAGGAGAATGATGTGATTGACTTGACCCATTCCGTTAGCTTAGCACTTGAACGTTTAGTATGTTGCTATTGCTTTCTTCATGACTTATACATGTTCCTACAACTATGAGATTATGCAACTCCCGTTTACCGGGGGAACACTTTGTGTGCTACCAAACGTCACAACGTAACTGGGTGATTATAAAGGAGCTCTACAGGTGTCTTCGAAGGTACATGTTGGGTTGGCGTATTTCAAGGTTAGGATTTGTCACTCCGATTGTCGGAGAGGTATCTCTAGGCCCTCTCGGTAATGCACATCACTATAAGCCTTGCAAGCAATGTGACTAATGAGTTAGTTGCGAGATGATGTATTACATAACGAGTAAAGAGACATGCCGGTAATGAGATTGAACTAGGTATTGAGATACTGACGATCGAACCTCGGGCAAGTAACATACCGATGACAAAGGGAACAATGTATGTTGTTATGCGGTTGACCAATAAAGATCCTCGTAGAATATGTAGGAACCAATATGAGCATCAAGGTTCCGCTATTGGTTATTGACCGGAAACGTGTCTCAGTCATGTCTACATAGTTCTCGAACCCGTAGGGTCCGCACGCTTAAGGTTTCGTTGACAGTTTAATTATGGGTTTATGTGTTTTGATGTATCGAAGGTAGTTCGGAGTCCCGGATGAGATCGGGGACATGACAAGGAGTCTCGAAATGGTCGAGACGTAAAGATTGATTTATTGGACGACTATATTCGAACATCGGAAAGGTTCCGAGTGGTTCTGGTATTTTTCGGAGTACCGGGGAGTTACGGGAATACGGGGAAGAAGTATATGGGCCTTATTGGGCTTTAGGGGGGAGAGAGAGGCAGGCCGCCCCCCCCCCCCCAATGACTAGTCCGAATTGGACTAGGGGGAGGGGCGGCGCGCCCTCCTTTCTTCTCTTCCCTCTCCTCCTTCCTTGTCTCCTACTCCTACTTGGAAGGGGAGGAATCCTACTCCCAGTGGGAGTAGGACTCCTCCAGGGCGCGCCATAGGGGCCGGCCCTCTCCCCCTCCTCCACTCCTTTATATACGGAGGAGGGGGCAACCCATAGACACAACAATTGATCTCTGGATCTCTTAGCCGTGTGCGGTGCCCCCCTCCACCATAGTCTTCCTCGATAATACTGTAGCGGTGCTTAGGCGAAGCCGTGCGACGATAGAACATCAAGATCGTCACCAAGCCGTCGTGCTGACGAAACTCTCCCTCGACACTCGGCTGGATCGGAGTTCGAGGGACGTCATCGAGCTGAACGTGTGCAAGAACTCGGAGGTGCCGTAGTATCGGTGCTTGATCGGTCGGGCCGTGAAGACGACGACTACATCAACCGCGTTGTTCTAACGCTTCCGCTTTCGGTCTACGAGGGTACGTGGACACACTCTTCCCTCTCATTACTATGCATCACCATGATCTTGCGTGTGTGTAGGAATTTTTTTGAAATTACTGCGTTCCCCAACAGTGGTATCAGAGCTAGGTTTTATGCGTAGATGTTATATGCACGAGTAGAACACAAGTGAGTTGTGGGAGATACAAGTCATACTGCTTACCAGCATGTCATACTTTGGTTCGGCGGTATTGTTGGATGAATCGGCCCGGACCGACATTACGCGTACACTTACGCGAGACTGGTTTTACCGCCGTGCTTTGCACACAGATAACTAGCGGGTGCCAGTTTCTCCAGCTTTAGTTGAACCGAGTGTGGCTACGCCCGGTCCTTGAGAAGGTTAAAACATCACTAACTTGACGAACTATCGTTGTGGTTTTCATGCGTAGGTAAGAACGGTTCTTGCTCAGCCCGTAGCAGCCACGTAAAACTTGCAACAACGAAGTAGAGGACGTCTAACTTGTTTTTGCACGGCATGTTGTGCTGTGATATGGTCAAGACGTGATGCTATATTTTATTATATGAGATGATCATGTTTTGTAACCGAGTTATCGGCAACTGGCAGGAGCCATATGGTTGTCGCTTTATTGTATGCAATGCAATCGCCCTGTAATTGCTTTACTTTATCACTAAGCGGTAGCGATAGTCATATAAGCAATAGGTGGCGAAATGACAACGATGTTATGATGGAGATCAAGGTGTCGCGACGGTGACAATGGTGATCATGACGGTGCTTCGGAGATGGTGATCACAAGCATAAAGATGATGATGGCCATATCATATCACTTATATTGATTGCATGTGATGTTTATCCTTTATGCATCTTATTTTGCTTTGATTGGCAGTAGCATTATAAGATGATCTCTCACTAAATTTCAAGATAAAAGTGTTCTCCCTGAGTATGCACCGTTGCCAAAGTTCGTCGTGCCTAGACACCACGTGATGATCGGTTGTGATAAGCTCTACATCCATCTACAACGGGTGCAAGCCAGTTTTGCACATGCAGAATACTCAGGTTAAACTTGACGAGCCTAGCATATGCAGATATGGCCTCGGAACACTGAGACCGAAAGGTCGAGCATGAATCATATAGTAGATATGATCAACATAGTGATGTTCACCATTGAAAACAACTCCATTTCACGTGATGATCGGTTATGGTTTAGTTGATTTGGATCACGTGATCACTTAGATGATTAGAGGGATGTCTATCTAAGTGGGAGTTCTTAAGTAATATGATTAATTGAACTTTAATTTATCATGAACTTAGTCCTGATAGTATTTTGCATGTCTATGTTGTTGTAGATCAATAGCTTGCCTTGTTGCTTCCCTATGTTTTAATATATGTTCCTAGAGAAAACTATGTTGAAAGATGATAGTAGCAATGATACGGACTAGGTCCGTGATCTGAGGTGTATCCTCATTGCTGCATAGAAGAATTATGTCCTTGATGCACCGCTAGGTGATAGACCTATTGCAGGAGCAGATGCAGACGTTATGAATGTTTGGCTAGCTCAATATGATGACTACTTGATAGTTTAGTGCACCATCCTTAATGGCTTAGAATCAGGACTTCAAAGACGTTTTGAACGTCATGGACCATATGAGATGTTCCAGGAGTTGAAGTTAATATTTCAAGCAAATACCCAAGTTGAGAGATATGAAGTCTCCAACAAGTTCTATAGCTAAAATATGGAGGAGAATTGCTCAACTAGTGAGCAAGTGCTTAGATTGTCTAAGTACTACAATCGCTTGAATCAAGTGGGAGTTAATCTTCCAGATAAGATAGTGATTGGCAGAGTTCTCTAGTCACCATCACCAAGTTACTGGAACTTCATGATGAACTATAATGCAAGGGATGATGAAAATGATTCCCGAGCTCTTCGTGATGCTGAAATCGACGAAGGTAGAAATCAAGAAAAAAAGAAACATCAAGTATTGATGATTGATAAGACCACTAGTTTCAAGAAAAGGGCAAAGGAAAAGAAATGGAACTTCAAGTAGAATGGCAAGCAAGTTGTCACTCCCGTGAAGAAGCC
Source organism: Triticum aestivum (assembly GCF_018294505.1). Lineage (NCBI taxonomy): Eukaryota > Viridiplantae > Streptophyta > Magnoliopsida > Poales > Poaceae > Triticum > Triticum aestivum. The sequence continues at coordinate 79,155,327 of NC_057798.1, forward strand.
CAAAGCTGGACCAAAGCCTGAAACTAAGTGCTTCTACTGCAAAGGAAGTGGTCACTGGAAGCGGAAATGCCCTGAATATTTGGTGGATAAGAAGGATGGCAAAGTGAACAAGGGTATATTTGATATACAGGTTACTGATGTGTACCTTACTAGTGTTTATAGTAGCCCCTGAGTATTTGATACTTGTTCGGTTGCTAAGATTAGTAACTCGAAACAGGAGTTACAGAATAAACAGAGACTGGTTGAGGGTGAAGTAACGATGTGTGTTGGAAGTGGTTCCAAGATTGGTATGATCATCATCGTACACTCCCTATATTTTCAAGATTAGTGTTGAACCTAAATAAATGTTATTTGGTGTTTGTGTTGAGCATAAATATGATTAGATCATGTTTATTGCGATACAATTATTCATCTAAGACATAGAATAAATTGTTATTCTGTTTACATGAATAAAACCTTCTATAGTCATACACCCAATGTTGATGCTTTATTGAATCTTGATCACAGTGATACACATATTCATTATATTGATGCCAAAAGATGCAAAGTTGATAATGATAGTGCAACTTAAATGTGGCACTGCCGTTTGGGTCATATTGGTGTAAAGCGCATGAAGAAACTCCATAAAAGATGGATTTTTGGAATCACTTGATTACGAATCATTTGATGCTTGCGAACCGTGCCTTATGGGCAAGATGACTAAACCTCCCTTCTTTGGAACAATGGAACGAGCTAGTGACTTATTGGAAATAATACATACCGATGTATGCGGTCCAATGAGTGTTGATGCTCATGGCGAGTATCGTTATTTTCTGACCTTCATAGATGATTTGAGCAGATATGAGTATATCTACTTAATTAAGCACAAGCCTAAAACATTTGAAAAAGTTCAAAGAATTTCAGAGTGAAGTGGAGAATCATCGTAACAAGAAATTAAAGTTTCTATGATTTGATCGCGGAGACAAATATTTGAGTTATGAGTTTGGTCTTCAATTAAAGTAATGTGGAATAGTTTCACAAACTCATGCCACCTGGAACGACACAACATAATTAATGGTGTGTCCGAACGTCATAACCGCACTTTATTAGATATAGTGCGACCTATGATGTCTCTTACCGATTTACCACTATCGTTTTGGGGTTATGCATTAGAGACAGCTGCATTCACGTTAAAAAGGGTACCATCTAAATCCGTTGAGACGACACCGTATGAACTATGGCTTAGCACGAAACCTAAGCTGTCGTTTCTTAAAATTTGGGGTTGCAATGCTTATATGAAAAAGTTTCATCCTGATAAGCTCAAACCCAAATCGGAGAAATGTGTCTTCATAGGATGCCCAAAAGAGACTGCTGGGTACACCTTCTATCACAGATCCGAAGGCAAGATATTCGTTGCTAAAAGTGGATCCTTTCTAGAAAAGGAGTTTCTCTCGAAAGAAGTGAGTGGAAGGAAAGTAGAACTTGATGAGGTAATTGTACCTTCTCTCTTATTGGAAAGTAGTTCATCACAGAAATCAATTCCAGTGATTCCTACACCAATTAGTGAGGAAGTTAATGATTATGATCATGAAACTTCAGATCAAGTTGCTACCAAACCTCGTAGGTCTTCCAAAGTAAGATCCGCACCAGAGTGGTATGGTAATCCAGTTCTGTAAGTCATGTTACTAGACCATGATGAACCTACGAACTATGAGGAAGCGATGATGAGCCCAGATTCCGCGAAATGGCTTGAGGCCATAAAATCTGAGATAGGATCCATGTATGAGAACAAAGTATGGACTTTGGTTGACTTGCTCGATGATCAGCAAGCCATGTTAAATAAATGGATCTTTAAGAGGAAGACGGACACTGATTGTAGTGTTACTATCTACTAAGATCAACTTGTTGCGAAAGCTTTTCGACAAGTTCAAGGTGTTGAATACGAAGAGATTTTCTCACTCGTAACGATGCTTAAGTTTGTCAGAATCATGTTAGCAATTGCCACATTTTTTGAAATCTGGCAAATGGATGACAAAACTGCATTCCTTAAATGGATATTTCTTAAAGAAGTGTTGTATATGATACAACCAGAAGGTTTTGTAAATCCTAAAGGTGCTAACAAAATGTGCAAGCTCCAGTGACCCATCAATGGACTGGTGCAAGCATCTCGGAGTTGGAATATACGCTTTGATGAGTTGATCAAATCATATGGTTTTATACAGACTTTTGGAAATGCCTGCATTTACAAGAAAGTGAGTGGGAGCACTACAGCCTTTCTGATAAGTATATGTGAATGACATATTATTGATCAGAAATTATGTAGAATTTTTTGGAAAGCATAAAGGTGTGTTTGAAAGGAGTTTTTCAAAGAAAGACCTTAGTGAAGCTGCTTACACATTGAGCATCAAGATCTATAGAGATATATCAAGACGCTTGATAAGATTTTTCAATGAGTACATACCTTGATAAGATTTTGAAGTAATTCAAAATGGAACAGTCAAAAAAGGAGTTCTTGCCTGTTTTGCAAGGTGTGAAGTTGAGTAAGACTCAAACCCCGACCATGGCAGAAAATAGAAAGAGAACGAAAAGTCATTCCCTATGCCTCATTCCTAGGTTCTATAAAGTATGCTATGATGTGTACCAGACATATTGTATACCTTTCTCTGAGTTTGGCAAAGGAATACAATTTTGATCTAATAGTAGATCACTGACAGCGGTCAAGAATATCCTTAGTGAGGACTAAGGAGATGTTTCTCGATTATGGAGGTGATAAAAGAGTTCGTCGTAAAAGTTATATCAGTGCAAACTTTTACACTGATCCAGATGACTCTAAGTCTCAATATGGATACATATTGAAAGTGGGAGTGTCAGTGTCAAAACCGGCGGATCTCGGGTAGGCGGTCCCGAACTATGCGTCTAGGCGGATGGTAACAGGAGACAAGGGACACGATGTTTTTACCCAGGTTCGGGCCCTCTCGATGGAGGTAAAACCCTACTCCTGCTTGATTAATATTGACGATGTGGGTAATACAAGAGTTGATCTACCACGAGATCAGAGAGGCTAAACCCTAGAAGCTAGCCTATGGTATAATGTTGTTTGTCCTACGGACTAAAACTCTCCGGTTTATATAGTCACTGGAGAGGGCTAGGGTTACACAGAGTCGGTTACAATGGGAGGAGATCTTCATATCGCATCGCCAAGCTTGCCTTCCACGCCAAGGAAAGTCCCATCCGGACACGGGACGAAGTCTTCAATCTTGTATCTTCATAGTTCGGGAGTCCAGCCAAAGGTCATAGTCCGGCCATCCGGACACCCCCTAATCCAGGACTCCCTTAGTAGCCCCTGAACTAGGCTTCAATGACGACGAGTCCGGCGCGCAAATTGTCTTCGGCATTGCAAGGCGGGTTCCTCCTCCGAATACTTCATAGAAGATGTTTGAACACAAGGATAGTGTCCGGCTCTGCAAAATAAGTTCCACATACCACCGTAGAGAGAATAATATCTGCACAAATATAATCTGCTGACGTATTCCGCAGCGTGACATCACGCCACGGCCAAGCGTTTATTCGTTTCGTTTTACTGTCCCACCTCAGCGTGTTTAGCGAGGCGGTTTCCTTGGCACGTCTTGTCAAATCAGAGATCGTGTCCCCTTATTCCGGGATTCTCATCAATACGGGCGTGGGTAACCCAACCGCGCCATTAATCACGGCGCTTGGGAGATAAGCGAGTTTTACTAGGCTGGTGGGGGCTCATAGTTTCGGCCGCCCATATATGGGGATAAGGATCCACCCTTTCCATCTACGCCTTCTTCCTCCTTTGCTTATCCATTCCTGCGCACTCGAGCTCCAGCGCCCAAGTCCACACTTCCCGCCTCAACCTTCTCCAATCATGTCCGGAGCGGGAGGTAGATGGATTGTCTCCACCGTCTCGGAGGGGCACATCAAAAAGTTGAGGAAGGCCGGATACTTGTCTGACGACATCGCGCCCCAGCTTCCAGATGAGGGGCAACTCATCCTCACCCCTAGGCCCCATGAGAGGGTGGTGTTCCTTACCCATTTCCTCCATGGACTGGGCTTCCGACTCCACCCATTTGTCCGGGGGCGCATGTTCTACTACGGCCTGGATTTCCATGATCTGGCCCCGAATTTTATCCTCAACATCTCGGCGTTTATCATCGTGTGCGAGGCCTTCCTCCACATCAAGCCTCACTTCGGCCTATGGCTGAAGATCTTCAGCGTCAAGCCGAAGGTCGTGGGCGGCCGGTAAGCGGAGTGCGGAGGCGCCATGGTGGGCAAGATGCCCAACGTCACATGGCTCGAGGGCTCCTGCATAGAAACCATCAAAGGGTGGCAATCGGGGTGGTTCTACATCACCGAGCCGCGTGACCCTGAGTGAGCAGCGGCCCCCGAATTCCAATCTGGCATCCCCACCCGGCTCACGTCCTGGAAAGAGACGGGCATGTTGTGGGGTAATCCGGAAGAGGTGGCCAGACTCCAAACCTGTGTCCAAGACCTGGTGAACAAAAAGGTTAAACTTGTCAACGTAGTCCGGGCCATGCTCTTCCGCCGGATCCTCCCGTGTCAACAACGGGCTTTCAACTTGTGGGAGTTCGACCCGGCTCAGCACCAGACTCTGTCCAGGCTCTTCGACACAAAGCACGAGGACGCCTGGAAGGTGCTATTCAAGAGCTCCGAGGTCTCCCCTCCCATCACCGAGGATCGCGGATTCTGCACCAAGTGCCAAGCCACTGAAGTAAGCTTGTTTTTATCCTTTACAGGATACTTGATTTTCATAGTTTGACTCTATGCAGGATCTAAACTCCCGCTCCTTTAACAGGACTGGAAGAGGATGTTCGAACAGTTTGACTGTCCGGCCCCTTTGCCCGAAGGTCCAGCAGATGCACGCTTAATGAAGCTGCTGATTCCGGCACCCCATGTGGTGCCGGAGAAGAAGGCCAAAAAGAAGGCCACGGGGACTCGAAAGAGTTCCCAACGCCTGGTGGTGTCGGATTCATCGCCTGACAACCCCGAGGCACCCTGCGCCTCTGAAGACGAGGAGGAGGAAGAAGAAGCCTCTCCCCCTCCAGCGGGGGGAGGAAAGAAAAGGAAGGCCGCCCCAACTGGGGAGGCCGGAGGGTCCAAGAAGGGGAGGACCCTTCTACCGGACTACGCCTCCGACGCCGAAGACGGCGGAGAGGAATGGCCATCGAGGGTCAAGCCCCTGGCAAAATCGTAAGTATCTGGATACTAGAATAGCTTATGGGATTCCTCTATTGTACAGTACCTTCTGATGCCGAATTCAATTATGCAGCCCGCCCAAGGCTCAGCTCGGTGATTCGTCGAGCAGCTCCCTAGTTTCGTCGGATCTGAATAGCACTTCACTCCCGACGGCCTCCTCCCCTCGCCCTACGGACGATGCCGAGGTGGAGTCCCGAAAGGGACTAAACCAGGAGGATGTGGGCCTGGAGGCGCCGCAATGCGACCTACCAGACTCCAGGCCCAAAGGGGATGAAGCCCCAGAGGGATCTAAGTCTGGCCCTGGGCCGGACACCGCTCCGGAACCTTCAGTGGTTCCGGAGTCCGGTAGGCGGCCCCTTCGCAAGAAGGGCAAGCCTACGACGCTGGCGGCCTCCGTCCAACCGGAGGTGCCGGACAATTTCCTGGAGGTGCTTAACAGTGCCTCCATCGATGAGGAGCACCGCACTGTTATGAGTGCGGTGATTCAGAAGGTTCAGTCCGCCAAGAGCGGGCTGACAGAAGCCTGTACCAGCCTTCTAACGGGCTTTGAGGTATGTATTTAAAACATATAAAAATGTTACCGCATAGACAGTAGCCCCTGATGCTCAGTGTAGTGTTCGGAAAGAAAAGCCGGACTGAGGATCTAAAAAAAAGATATACGCAAGAGTCTAACATAAATATGTCAATATGGGAATGCAGGCTGTGCTGCTGACCTCTGCCGCACTGACTGCGGAGGTCGATGCATTGAAGCAGAGCCTCGAGCGGTCCGAGAACGAGCCCGACCGTGCCAAGAAGCAACTCGAGGACAAGGAAGGTATGTAATACCTTATGTAATTGTATATATAAATACCTGGTTCCAAATGATGACAGGACCAACGTGAATATTTCAGGGGCCACAACCAAGGTGGCGACCCTGAAGGAAGCGCTTTCCAAGGATGAAGACAATGTGGCCATGGAGCGCTCAGAGCGAGAGAAGCAAGAGGCGCAGGTGGCGGAGGTGCGGCAAGAGCTCGATGCCCCGAATCCGGAGCTCTCCAGGAGCATTCGCAGATCTGCCCTGCAGTGTACTCGATGCCGCCGCATTCTACCGGGCCGAGGAAGGGAGCTCGACCGAGAAGGTGTTCTGGTCCCAGTATGCTAAGGCCGGACACCTGGTGCCCCTGAGCGACCAGCTGAAGCAGCTGGTCGAGCTTCATAAGGCAGCCGAACAGGCCATGAAGGGCCTGATAGGCCGGCTGTGGCCTGGGGAGGCCATGCCTTTGAGATACTTTGGGCTGGTGCGGCGGCTGGTGGATGCCTGTCCACGGCTTGAAGCCATCAAGCGCTCCGTGTGCATCGAGAGTGCCCATAGAGCTTTTGCCCGTGCTAAAGTGCACTGGGGCAAGCTGGATGCTGAGAAGCTGGTGAAGGATGGGCCACCGGAGGGGAAGGAGCATCGTAGGCCCGAGATGTATTATGAGGGCGTCCTGAAGGGTGCCCGTCTTGTAGCGAATGAATGTACTGGGGATGTAATTTTTGAGTAAACTCGCTCGTGTTTATCCTGTGCGTTGAAAACTTGTTCATATGCGCTAAGTAATGCTTTTTGAATTTAAATTATTACCTTCTGTGCGGTCGTTTATTAAATTTGAGAGATGCAAGTCGTCGGCTTCTACCCCCATGCCACGAGTGCTGGGGTGTTCGGAATAAACCTGAGCGCCCTTGTTCCCTATCTTGGGTCCATCTAGGGAGGCGCTCAGCACAATGAACAAGGCCATCGGACTTATAATGCTTTATCACTCTCACTTAGCCATAGAATTCTATAATTTCAAATTTCGGCGAAGCCCCTAGTATTCGGAAGACCGAGTTCGGGGCGCTATCCACGCCTAGGCCGGATAAATCCAGCTCCTCGCTCTAAGCGGCATAAGTCTTTAAGGACTCGAAAAACCTCTCGAACAGCGATCGATCTCTCGCCCTATCATGACGGTCAGTTTTAGCTTTCTCTACTAAGGTGTTAACCCAGCTCAATTGGGGCACAATCGCAGTAGTTCTCCCAGGCTACCTTAGCCGACATTGTGGAACGTAAGGTACCAAAACATGGGAGCCGGGCAAACCCAACTATTGACCCAAGACATGATTCGGAGCCGATGCATATAGTGCTATAAGTTCGGGGTGCCGCACTCATGAGAGTGTTCGGTCTTCTCACACCATATTATGGGGTACTTAAGCCCCTGGTGTATTGGTCGTACCAAAGTGTATGGTTGCATAATGTCATGACTGAACATATTTATATAAACATGAATGAATAAAATAACAGACAAGAGCTACGTATTGTTATTTAAAGGGCTGCTATGAAAGCAGAGCGATACAAATAGTGCGATAAGCAAGAGATGGGATTATTTGACATTTCCCCTCCAGGGGCAAGCTGTGAGACTTTAAGTAAGACATGTATTTAGCTCGTTATAGAGACCACATGGACATTTTACGTAGCTTGTTGTCCCCATGGCTGTTGCATCATGTGTTCGGCGAGTGTAGTGCCGGACAGGCCTTCCAAATAGTGGAGTCCTGAAAGTATATATATATATATATATATATATATATATATATATATATATATATATAAAGAGAAGAAGAAATGGCAAAATCGGGAGCCCCTAGTGCGGTTGAGCTGCATTCTGGGCGTGCCGTGGTTGTGCCCCTCCCCTTATGCCCATGGTATTTCCACAGCGTAGTTATGTACGCGTGGTACTGCTATCGCAATCTTGCGAGGACTGGGGTTGAGGCCGCACTGCTAGGCTTGCTCGGAACGTGCCAGCCGGTTTTGTTGTAGGTTACTTCGGGCGCGCTTGACGTTGTCCGGACGTTTAACAGCCGGATTGGAGAATTGCCTTAAGAGGCTACTTTGTACTTCCGCCGCCAGGGCCGCTGTGTGCTCCTCTGTTCGGAGAGAGCGTTCAGTGTTTCCATTGACCGTAATGACTCCGCGAGTGCCTGGCATCTTGAGCTTGAGGTATGCGTAGTGCGGCACCGCATTAAATTTTGCGAATGCGGTTCATCCGAGCAGGGCGTGATAGCCACTACGGAATGGGACTATGTCGAAGATTAACTCTTCGCTTCGGAAATTATCCGGGGATCCGAAGACCACTTCGAGTGTGACTGAGCCTGTACAGCTGGCTTCTACACCTGGTGAGGTTTAATCCTTGAGGGATCTATACCCATTTTTCGCACTGTATTCTGATAAAGCAGGTTCAGGCTGCTGCCGCCGTCCATGAGGACTCTGGTGAGGTGAAATCCGTCACTGATTGGGTCTAGGACCAATGCGGCGAATCCGCCGTGACGAATGCTAGTGGGGTGGTCCCTTCGATCAAAAGTGATCGGGCAGGAGGACCATGGGTTGAACTTTGGGGCGACTGGCTCCAACGCATAGACGTCCTTGAGAGCACGCTTCCGCTCCCTTTCGGGGATATGGGTTGCGTATATCATGTTCACTGTCCGCACTTGTGGGGGGAAGCCCTTCTGTACTTTGTTGTTTGGCGGCCGGGGCTCCTCCTCGTCATCGCTATGCAGCCCCTTGTCTCTGTTTTCGGCACTTAACTTGCCTGCCTGCTTGAACACCCAACAATCCTTGTTGGTGTGATTGGCTGGTTGTTCGGGGGTGCCGTGTATCTGGCAGGAGCGATCGAGTATCCGGTCTAAACTGGATGGGCCCGGAGGATTTCGTTTGAATGGCTTCTTCCGCTGACCGGGTTTAGAGCCTGTGAGTCCGGCATTAACTGCTGTATCCTCAGTATTATCACCGTTAAAGCGGCGCTTGTGCTTGTTACAACGTGACCTGCCATTGTTGTCCTTGGTATCTGAGTTACCAGGGCTCTTGGTCATGTTATTGCTACGAGCTAGCCAGCTGTCTTCTCCCGCGCAAAAGCGGGTCATGAGTGTCGTGAGGGTTGCCATAGATTTCGGTTTTTCCTGTCCTAGGTGTCAGGCGAGCCATTTGTCTCGGAAGTTGTGCCTGAAGGCTGCAAGAGCCTCTGCGTCCGGACAGTTGACTATTTGATTTTTCTTGGTTAGGAACCGCGTCCAGAATTGTCTGGCCGATTCCTCTAGCTGTTGAATTATGTGGCTTAGGTCATCGGCGTCTGGTGGTCGCACATAAGTGCCCTGGAAGTTGTCAAGGAATGCGGATTCCAGGTCCTCCCAGCAACTAATTGACTCTGCTGGTAGGCTATTAAGCCAATGCCGAGATGGTCCTTTAAGCTTGAGCGGGAGGTATTTGATGGCGTGTAGATATTCACCGCGGGCCATGTGGATATGAAGGAGATAATCCTCGATCCATACCGCAGGATCTGTTGTGCCATCGTATGATTCGATGTTTACGGGTTTAAAACCCTCGGGGATTTGATGATCCATTACTTCGTCTGTGAAGCATAGTGGGTGTGCGGCGCCTCTGTACTGGGATATATCGTGACGTAGCTTGGATGAGCTTTGTCTGTTGTGTTCGGCCTGGCCATATTTGTCATATCCAGCGTGACGGTTATCGTCACGTGACGTGGGGCGCCCACGCGATCCGTAGATTGATCTTGTTTTCCTTGCCTTATCCTCCAATATGTCTCGCATGTCTGGTGCGTTTCCCCGTGCTCTGGTATTTTTTGAGCGGCACCGGGGTGCGGCTTGAGTTGAGGGCCGAAAGGCCTCTCTGTCGCGGCCACGGGGTGGCCGATCGGCCGCATCATACGCTGGTGATGTAGGTTTAGTTGCTTCCTCCTCTAGTTGGGGTTGCAGCCGGCGCTTTGGGTAGCTCTTGGAGGGGCATTCGAGTTTATACTCTTCGGCCGCCAGGACTTCAGTCCATCTGTCGGCTAGCAAATCTTGGTCAGCTCTAAGATGCTGCTGTTTTTTCTTGAGGTTACTTGTCGTGGCCATAAGCCTGTGTTTGAAACGCTCTTGTTCGACGGGATCCTCTGGCATGACAAATTCGTCGTCGTCGAGGCTTGCCTCGTCTTCGGAGTGAGGCATATAATTGTCGTCCTCGACCTCCCTGTCTGCCGCTCTCTCATGAGGGCTGGCTTCTCCGTCCTCCTGCGCTGAATCCTGCTGGAGGGGGTTGTCTTCGGCACCGTCTGGGGTGTTGTTATCTCCAGTGCCGGACTCGCCGTTTTTGCTTTGGCGGGATTTAGAGCGGCGCCATTGATGTCGGTGCTTAGGTTGCTTCTTGGAGGGGTCATCCTCCGTTTTTTCATCGCCATTCCCTGCTTTTGGGGTGTCCACCATGTATATGTCATATGACGAGGTGGCCTTCCAGTGCCCTATAGGTGATGGTTCTTGGTCGTCTCCTTCATCGGCGTCCATACCGTCGATGTCTTTGGAGTCGAAGTCGAGCATGTCCGTTAAATCGTCGACAGTGGCTACTAAGTGGGTGGTGTGCGGGTTTCGAATTTCTTCGTCGTCCGCATCCCAACCTTGCTGGCCATAGTCCGGCCAGGGCTCTCCTGACAAAGAGAGAGACTTTAGTGAATTCAGGATGTTGCCAAAGGGCGAGTGCTGAAAGACGTCCGCGGCGGTAAACTCCATGATCGGAGCCCAATTGGGTTCGATCGGAAGGGGTGCAGAAGATTCGGAGTCCGGAAAGAAGTCCGACACCTTGGAGTCACATGCCTCACAAAGGACTAGGCTGGTATTCGGCTCGATCGCCAAAGCGATTGCGGCTCCTGGGGCGGCATCCAACCGTCCGTCCCCGACTGGCGCGGTCGGCTCCGAGCTAAGGGTCGGAGCGGACACCTGAGCGGCGCTATGGGCGCTGTCCGGCAGCAGAGCTAGATCATGCCCATCGTGACAGTGCGGCGCGCTCGGCCGTGTCTCGAATCCGTCGAAGATCAAGTCCCCGCGGATGTCAGCCGTGTAGTTTAAACTTCCAAATCTGACCTGATGGCCAGGGGCGTAGCTTTCGATCTGCTCCAGATGGCCAAGCGAATTGGCCCGCGGTGCGAAGCCGCCGAACACGAAGATCTGTCTGGGAAGAAAAGTGTCACCCTGGACCGCGTCGTGGTTGATGATCGAAGAAGCCATTGGGCCTAAAGGTGACGACACAAAGGAACTCTTAATGAAAGCACCAATGTCGGTGTCAAAACCGGCGGATCTCGGGTAGGGGGTCCCGAACTGTGCGTCTAGGCGGATGGTAACAGGAGACAGGGGACACGATGTTTTTACCCAAGTTCGGGCCCTCTCAATGGAGGTAAAACCCTACTCCTGCTTGATTAATATTGACGATATGGGTAATACAAGAGTTGATCTACCACAAGATCAGAGAGGCTAAACCCTAGAAGCTAGCCTATGGTATGATTGTTGTTCGTCCTAGGACTAAAACTCTCCGGTTTATATAGACACCGGAGAGGGCTAGGGTTACACAGAGTCGGTTACAATGGGAGGAGATCTTCATATCGCATCGCCAAGCTTGCCTTCCATGCCAAGGAAAGTCCCATCCGGACACGGGACGAAGTCTTCAATCTTGTATCTTCATAGTCCGGGAGTCCGGCCAATGGTCATAGTCCGGCCATCCGGACACCCCCTAATCCAGGACTCCCTCAGGGAGCAATAACCTAGAGTAGCTCCATGCAGAGCATTGTAGACATAGAATATTTGCAAAATACAAACGGCTCTGTATGTGATAGACCCGTTGACTAAACTTCTCTCACGAGAAAAACAAGATCATACCTTAGTACTCTTTGGGTGTTAATCACATAGCGATGTGAACTAGATTATTTACTCTAGTAAATCCTTTGGGTGTTGGTCACATGACGATGTGAACTATGGATGTTAATCACATACAGATGTGAATATTGGTGTTAAATCACATGATGATGTGAACTAGATTATTGACTCTAGTGCAAATGGGAGACTGAAGGAAATATGCCCTAGAGGCAATAATAAAGTTATTATGTATTTCCTTATATCATGATGAATGTTTATTATTCATGCTAGAATTGTATTAACCGGAAACATGATACATGTGAATACATAGACAAACTAAGTGTCACTAGTATGCATCTACTTGACTAGCTCATTAATCAAAGATGGTTAAGTTTCCTAGCCATGGACAAAGAGTTGTCATTTGATTAACGGGATCACATTATTAGGAGAATGATGTGATTGACTTGACCCATTCCATTAGCTTAGCACTTGATCGTTTAGTATGTTGCTATTGCTTTCTTCATGACTTATACATGTTCCTACAACTATGAGATTATGCAACTCCCGTTTACCGGAGGAACACTTGGTGTGCTACCAAACGTCACAACGTAACTGGGTGATTATAAAGGAGCTCTACATGTGTCTCCGAAGGTACATGTTGGGTTGGCATATTTCGAGATTAAGATTTTTCACTCCGATTGTTGGAGAGGTATCTCTGGGCCCTCTTGGTAATGCACATCACTATAAGCCTTTCAAGCAATGTGACTAATGAGTTAGTTGCCAGATGATGTACTCCCTCAGTTCCTTTATATAAGGTGTATTTGTTTTTTGATAAAATTCCACATTGTAAGGTGCATTTGTTATAATTCCTCGTAATTCCGATTTTGGCCCTCCGAAAAAAGGAAAGCATATCTCCCCTGATTGCATGTATCTCTCCTTGTAGAGAAAGAAAAGGAAACTATCTCTCTCCCAATTGTGTGTATCTCATCCTTTCCTAGCCTAAATGATTTCCCTGCCGCTAATCTACAAATTAGAAAAGGGTATTTTTGTCCTAACTAGTGCATAATTATGTGCCTTGGTCACCGTGCTAAAAATAATACACCTTAGATAAAGGAATGGAGGGAGTATTACATAACGAGTAAAGAGACTTGCCGGTAACGAGATTGAACTAGGTATTGAGATACCGATGATCTAATCTCGGTAAAGTAACATACCGATGACAAAGGGAACAACGTATGTTGTTATGCGGTTTGACCGATAAAGATCTTCGTAGAATATGTAGGAACCAATATGAGCATTCAGGTTCCGCTATTGGTTATTGACCGAAAACGTGTCTCGGTCATGTCTACATAGTTCTCGAACCCATAGGGTCCGTGTTGGGGAACGTTGCATAAAATAAAAAAATTCCTACATTCACCAAGATCAATCTATGAGTTCATCTAGCAAGGAGAGAGAGGAGTGCATCTACATACCCTTGTAGATCGCGTGCAGAAGCGTTCAAGAGAACAGGGTTGAGGGAGTCGTTCTCGTCGTGATCCAAATCACCGGAGATCCTAGCGCCGAATGGACAGCACCTCCGCGTTCAACACACGTACGGTCAGCGTGACGTCTCATCCTTCTTGATCCAGCAAGGGGGGAGGAGAGGTTGATGAAGATCCAGCAGCACAACAGCGTGGTGGTGGATGCAGCAGGGTTCCGGCGGAGCTTCGCCGAGCTTCTGCGAGAGGAGGAGGTGTAGCAGGGAGGGGAGG
>NC_057798.1:79169182-79181734 GCF_018294505.1 Triticum aestivum
CCAGGGTGTTGGGTGCGGCTGCCCTCCCACCCCCCCCCCCCCCCTTTATATAGGGACCCCAGGGGGGCGCCGGCCCTAGAGATGGGATCTCTAGGGGGGCGGCGGCCAAGGGGGGTGGAGTGCCCCCTAAGGCAAGTGGAGGCGCCCCCTCCCTTAGGGTTCCCAACCCTAGGCGCAGAGGGGGGCCCAGGGGGGCACACCAGCCCACTAGGGGCTGGTTCCCCTCCCACTTCAGCCCATGGGGCCCTTCGGGATAGGTGGCCCCACCCGGTGGACCCCCGGGACCCTTCCGGTGGACCCCCGGGACCCTTCCGGTGGTCCCGGTACAATACCGGTGGACCTCGAAACTTTCCCGATGGCCGAAACTCGACTTCCCATATATAATTCTTTACCTCCGGACCATTCCGGAACTCCTCGTGACGTCCGGGATGTCATCCGGGACTTCGAACAACTTTCGGTTTGCTGCATACTCATATTCATACAACCCTAGCGTCACCGAACCTTAAGTGTGTAGACCCTACGGGTTCGGGAGACATGCAGACATGACCGAGACGGCTCTCCAGTCAATAACTAACAGCGGGATCTAGATACCCATGTTGGCTCCCACATGCTCCTTGATGATCTCATCGAATGAACCATGATGTCGAGGATTTAAGCAACCCCGTATACAATTCCCTTTGTCAATCGGTACGTTACTTGCCCGAGATTCGATCATCGGTATCCCAATACCTCGTTCAATCTCGTTATCGGCAAGTCACTTTACTCGTACCGTAATGCATGATCCTGTGACCAGACACTTGGTCACTTTGAGATCATTATGATGATGCATTACCGAGTGGGCCCAGATATACCTCTCCGTCATACGGAGTGACAAATCCCAGTCTCGATCCATGTCAACCCAACAAACACTTTCAGAGATACCTGTAGTGCACTGACGTTTGGTACACGCAAAGCATTCCTACGGTATCCGAGAGTTACACGATCTCATGGTCTAAGGAAAAGATACTTGACATTGAAAAGCTCTAGCAAACGAACTACACGATCTTTGTGCTATGCTTAGGATTGGGTCTTGTCCATCACATCATTCTCCCAATGATGTGATCCCGTTATCAATGACATCCAATGTCCATAGTCAGGAAACCATGACTATCTGTTGATCAACGAGCTAGTCAACTAGAGGCTCACTAGGGACATGTTGTGGTCTAAGTATTCACACGTGTATTATGATTTCCGGATAATACAATTATAGCATTAATAAAAGACAATTATCATGAACAAGGAAATATAATAATAATCCTTTTATTATTGCCTCTAGGGCATATTTCCAACAGTCTCCCACTTGCACTAGAGTCAATAATCTAGTTGCATTGTGATGAATCGAACACCCATAGAGTTCTGGTGTTGATCATGTTTTGCTCGCGGAAGAGGTTTAGTCAATGGATCTGCGACATTCAGATCCGTATGTACTTTGCAAATATCTATGTCTCCATCTTGAACATTTTCACGGATGGAGTTGAAACGACACTTGATGTGCCTGGTCTTCTTGTGAAACCTGGGCTCCTTGGCAAAGGCAATAGCTCCAGTGTTGTCACAGAAGAGTGTGATTGGCCCCGACGCATTGGGTATGACTCCTAGGTTGGTGATGAACTCCTTCATCCATATTGCTTCATGCGGTGCCTCCGAGGCTGACATATATTCCGCTTCACATGTAGATCCCGCCACGACGCTCTGCTTGCAACTGCACCAGCTTACTGCTCCACGATTCAACATATACACGTATCCGGTTTGTGACTTAGAGTCATCCAGATCTGTGTCAAAGCTAGCATCGACGTAACCCTTTACGACGAGCTCTTCGTCACCTCCATAAATGAGAAACATGTCCTTTGTCCTTTTCAGGTACTTCAGGATATTCTTGACCGTTGTCCAGTGTTCCTTGCCGGGATTACTTTGGTACCTTCCTACCAAACTTACGGCAAGGTTTACATCACGTCTGGTACACAGCATGGCATACATAATAGATCCTATGGCCGAGGCATAGGGGATGACACTCATCTCTTCTTTATCTTTTGCCGTGGTCGGGAATTGAGCCGAGCTCAATCTCACACCTTGTAATACAGGCAAGAACCCTTTCTTGGACTGATCCATTTTGAACTTCTTCAAAATCTTATCAAGGTATGTGCTTTGTGAAAGACCTATGAGGCGTCTCGATCTATCCCTATAGATCTTGATACCTAATATGTAAGCAGCTTCTCCAAGGTCCTTCATTGAAAAACACTTATTCAAGTAGGCCTTAATGCTGTCCAAAAGTTCTATATCATTTCCCATCAAAAGTATGTCATCTACATATAATTTGAGAAATGCTACAGAGCTCCCACTCACTTTCTTGTAAACGCAGGCTTCTCCATAAGTCTACATAAACCCAAATGCTTTGATCATCTCATCAAAGCGAATGTTCCAACTCCGAGATGCTTGCACCAACCCATAAATGGATCGCTGGAGCTTGCATACCCTGTTAGCATTCTTAGGATCGACAAAACCTTTTGTCTGCATCAGATACAACTCTTCCTTACGATAGCCGTTAAGGAATGCCATTTTGACGTCCATCTGCCATATCTCATAATCATAGTATGCGGCAATTGCTAACATGATTCAGACGGACTTCAGCTTCGCTACGGGAGAGAAAGTCTCCTCGTAGTCAACCCCTTGAACTTGCCGATAACCCTTAGCGACAAGTCGAGCTTTATAGATGGTAACATTACCATCCGCGTCCGTCTTCTTCTTAAAGATCCATTTGTTTTCTATCGCTCGCCGATCATCGGGCAAGTCTGTCAAAGTCCATACTTTGTTTTCATACATGGATTCTATCTCGGATTGCATGGCTTCAAGCCATTTGTTGGAATCTGGGCCCGCCATTGCTTATTCATAGTTTGAAGGTTCACCGTTGTCTAACAACATGATTTCCAGGACAGGGTTGCCATACCACTCTGGTGTGGAACGTGTCCTTGTGGACCTACGAAGTTCAGTAGCAACTTGATCCGAAGTACCTTGATCATCATCATTGATTTCCTCTCCAGTCGGCGTAGGCACCACAGGAACATTTTCCTGAGCTGCACTACTTTCCGGTTCAAGAGGTAGTACTTCATCGAGTTCTATGTTCCTCCCACTTACTCCTTTCGAGATAAACTCTTTTTCTAGAAAGGATCCGTTCTTGGCAACAAAGATCTTGCCTTCGGATCTAAGGTAGAAGGTATACCCAATGGATTCTTTAGGGTATCCTATGAATACGCATTTTTCCGACTTGGGTTCGAGCTTTTCAGGTTGAAGTTTCTTGACATAAGCATCGCATCCCCAAACTTTTAGAAATGACAGCTTAGGTTTCTTCGCAAACCATAATTCATACGGTGTCATCTCAATGGATTTAGACGGTGCCCTATTTAAAGTGAATGTAGCTGTCTCTAGAGTGTATCCCCAAAATGATAGCGGTAAATCGGTAAGAGACATCATAGATCGCACCATATCCAATAGAGTGCGATTACGACGTTCGGACACACCATTACGCTGAGGTGTTCCAAGCGGTGTGAGTTGTGAAACGATTCCACATTTTCTTAAGTGCGTACCAAATTCGTGACTTAAATATTCTCCTCCACGATCTGATCGTAAGAACTTTATTTTTCGATCACGTTGATTCTCTACTTCATTCTGAAATTCCTTGAACTTTTCAAAGGTCTCAGACTTGTGTTTCATCAAGTAGACATACCCATATCTACTTAAGTCATCAGTGAGAGTGAGAACATAACGATATCCTCCACGAGCCTCAACTCTCATTGGACCACACACATCAGTATGTATGATTTCCAATAAGTTGGTTGCTCGCTCCATTGTTCCGGAGAACGGAGTCTTGGTCATTTTGCCCATGAGGCATGGTTCGCATGTGTCAAATGATTCATAATCGAGAGACTCTAAAAGTCCATCAGCATGGAGTTTCTTCATGCGCTTGACACCAATGTGACCAAGGCGGCAGTGCCACAAGTATGTGGGACTATCGTTATCAACTTTACATCTTTTGGTATTCACACTATAAATATGTGTAACATTACGTTCGAGATTCATTAAGAATAAACCATTGACCATCGGGGCATGACCATAAAACATCTCTCATATAAATAGAACAACCATTATTCTCGGATTTAAATGAGTAGCCATCTCGCATTAAACGATATCCAGATACAATGTTCATGCTCAAACTTGGCACTAAATAACAATTATTAAGGTTTAAAACTAACCCCGTAGGTAAATGTAGAGGTAGCGTGCCGACGGCGATCACATCGACCTTTGAACTATTCCCGACGCGCATCGTCACCTCGTCCTTCGCCAGTCTCCGCTTATTCCGCAGCTCCTACTGTGAGTTACAAATGTGAGCAACGGCACCGGTATCAAATACCCAGGAGTTACTACGAGTACTGGTAAGGTACACATCAATTACATGTATATCAAATATACCTTTAGTGTTGTCGGCCTTCTTGTCCGCTAAGTATTTGGGGCAGTTCCGCTTCCAGTGACCCTTCCTTTGCAATAAAAGCACTCAGTCTCAGGCTTGGGTCCATTCTTTGACTTCTTCCCGCCAACTGGCTTACCGGGCGCGGCAACATCTTTGTCATCCTTCTTGAAGTTCTTATTACCCTTGCCCTTCTTGAACTTGGTGGTTTTATTGACCATCAACACTTGATGTTCTTTCTTGATTTCTACCTCTGCTGACTTCAGCATTGAAAATACTTCAGGAATAGTTTTCACCATCCCCTGCATATTGTAGTTCATCACAAAGCTCTTGTAGCTTGGTGGGAGCGACTGAAGGATTCTGTCAATGACCGCCTCGTCCGAGAGGTTAATGTCCAGCTGGGACAGGCGGTTGTGCAACCTAGACATTTTGAGTATGTGCTCACTGACATAACTGTTTTCCTCCATCTTACAACTATAGAACTTGTCGGAGACCTCATATCTCTCGACCCGGGCATGAGCTTGGAAAACCATTTCCAGCTCCTCAAACATCTCATATGCTCCGTGTTGCTCAAAACGCTTTTGGAGCCCCGGTTCTAAGCTGTAAAGCATGCCGCACTGAACGAGGGAGTAATCATCAGCACGTGACTGCCAAGCGTTCATAACGTCTTGGTTCTCTGGGATGGGTGCTTCACCTAGCGGTCCTTCTAGGACATATGCTTTCTTGGCAGCTATGAGGATGATCCTCGGGTTCCGGACCCAGTCCGTATAGTTGCTACCATCATCTTTCAGCTTGGTTTTCTCTAGGAACGCGTTGAAGTTCATGTTGACATGAGCGTTGGCCATTTGATCTACAAGAAATATTTTGCAAAGATTTTAGACTAAGTTCATTATAATTAAGTTCGTCTAATTAAATTATTTAATGAACTCCCACTCAGATTTGATATCCCTCTAGTCATCTAAGCGTTACATGATCCGAGTCGACTAGGCCGTGTCCGATCATCACGTGAGATGGACTAGTCATCATCGGTGAACATATCCATGTCGATCGTATCTTCCATACGACTCATGTTCGACCTTTCGGTCTCTGTGTTCCGAGGCCATGTCTGTACATGCTAGGCTCGTCAAGTTAACCCTAAGTGTTTTTGCATGTGTAAAATTGTCTTACACCCGTTGTATGTGAACGTAAGGATCTATCACACCCGATCATCACGTGGTGCTTCAAAACGACGAACTTTAGCAACGGCGCATAGTTAGGGGGAACACTTTCTTGAAATTATTATAAGGGATCATCTTATTTACTACCGTCATTCTAAGTAAACAAGATGCATAAACATAATAAACATCACATGCAATTATATAGTAGTGACATGATATGGCCAATATCATATAGCTCCTTTGATCTCCATCTTCGGGGCTCCATGATCATCTTCGTCACCGGCATGACACCATGATCTCCATCATCCTGATCTCCATCATCGTGTCTCCATGAAGTTTCTCGCCAACTATTACTTCTACTACTATGGCTAGCGGTTTAGCAATAAAGTAAAGTAATTACATGGCGTTAAATCATTGACACGCAGGTCATACAATAATTTAGACAACTCCTATGGCTCCTGCCGGTTGTCATACTCATCGACATGCAAGTAATGATTCCTATTACAAGAACATGATCTCATACATCACAATATATCATTCATCATTCATAACAACTTTTGGCCATATCACATCACATAGCAATTGCTGCAAAAACAAGTTAGACGTCCTCTAATTGTTGTTGCATCTTTTACGTGGCTGCAATTTGGTTCTAGCAAGAACGTTTTCTTACCTACGAATAACCACAACGTGATTTTGTCAACTTCTATTTACCCCTCATAAGGATCCTTTTCATCGAATCTGCTCCAACTAAAGTGGGAGAGACAGACACCCGCTAGCCACCTTATGCAACTTGTGCATGCCAGTCAGTGGAACCTGTCTCACGTAAGCGTACGTGTAAGGTTGGTCCGGGCCGCTTCACCCCACAATACCGCTGAAGCAAAATAAGACTAGTAGTGGCAAGCAAGTTGACAAGATCTACGCCCACAACAGATTTGTGTTCTACTCGTGCAATAGAGAACTACGCATAGACCTAGCTCATGATGCCACTATTGGGGAACGTTGCATAAAATAAAAAAATTCCTACGTTCACCAAGATCAATCTATGAGTTCATCTAGCAACGAGAGAGAGGAGTGCATCTACATACCCTTGTAGATCGCGTGCGGAAGCGTTCAAGAGAATGGGGTTGAGTGAGTCGATCTCGTCGTGATCCAAATCACCGGAGATCCTAGCGCCGAACGGACGGCACCTCCGCGTTCAACACACGTAAGGTCAGCTTGAAGTCTCCTCCTTCTTGATCCAGCAAGGGGGGAGGAGAGGTTGATGAAGATCCAGCAGCAGAACGGCGTGGTGGTGGATGCAGCAGGGTTCCGGCAGAGCTTCGCTGAGCTTCTGCGAGAGGAGGAGGTGTAGCAGGGAGGGGAGGGAGGCGCCAGGGTGTTGGGTGCGGCTGCCCTCCCACCCCCCCCTCTTTATATAGGGACCCCAAGGGGGCGCCGGCCCTAGAGATGGGATCTCTAGGGGGGCGGCGTCCAAGGGGGGTGGAGTGCCCCCCTAGGCAAGTGGAGGCGCCCCCTCCCCTAGGGTTCCCAACCCTAGGCGCAGAGGGGGGCCCAGGGGGGCGCACCAGCCCACTAGGGGCTGGTTCCCCTCCCACTTCAGCCCATGGGGCCCTCCGGGATAGGTGGCCCCACCCGGTGGACCCCCCGGGACCATTCCGGTGGTCCCGGTACAATACCGGTGGACCCCGAAACTTTCCTGATGGCCGAACACTAGTAGAAAAGGGGGCAATGGCCCAGGCCAGTTCAGCCCATTAGTCCCGGTTCAATCCAGAACCGGGACCAATGGAGCTATTTGCCCCGGTTCGTGAGCCCAGGGGGCCGGCCGGGCCACGTGGGCCATTGGTCCCGGTTCGTCCGGACCTTTTGGTCCCAGTTGGTGGGACGAACCGGGACCAATGGTCCTGGCTCCTGGCCCACCACTATTGGTCCCGGTTGGTGGCATGAACCGGGACCAAAGGGTTCCCTTTAGTCCCGGTTCATGCCACCAAACGGGTCTAATGGTGCTGCCTATATATAGCCCCTCGCGCAAGAGCAGAGCACACTGCTCTATTTTTTCTGGCCGAGGGGGAGAGGGATTGGTGGTGCTCTAGCTCACCTCCTATGCACACAAGGTGTTCGATGGAATGCCCGAGCCACACTACTTAAGGTTTCTCCTCTCCAAGCTCGATCGCCAAGCTCCATTTTCCTCAATATTTATCTAGGTTTAGCGGTCCGTCACACCCCGTCCCCGTCTTCATCGCCGTCGATCACCCGCGCCGATCTCATCGCCGGCACCACCGTGGTGAGCCTCTTGTTCTTATCTTCTTTCTGAAAGGAAAAATATTATTACTTGTTTGTTTAGATAGATACTTGTATTATTTTCTTACTTTTATTATTGCATCTTATATAGTGCGATGGTTTTGGTATCCGCCCCCGTCGGCCCTCGTCCTGTCTATGATTCGGATGTGGTATATATTATCTTTTCATAACTATTTGTTCATTTATTGTTTATGAAAATTATGCCGACCAACGTGACATAGATTTTATTTATCTAGGAGGTTGTTGAACCGGAAATTCCAACCGACCCTATTGTCGAGAGGTTAAATTTAGTTGAAGAAGAAAACAATTTCTTGAAGGAAAAAATAAAAAAACTTGAGGAGGAGAAGATGATATTGGAGTTGCATGTTGCGGATGTCGTCGATGATCACAAGATCAAGATGGATGCAATGCGCTTGAAGATGAGAAAGATTAGGAAATATGCCATTCATACCGAGGCTTGGTATCATTATGCCGTTGGATCAGTTGTTACCTTGGTTGCGATTATGATCGCATTTGTTTTCACATTGAAATGTTTTACATAGTTTCAATGTATGGTTTAATTAATTTAGATGCTCTGCAGAGCTTTAAGTTGTTAGATGAGAACTATGTATGTACTTTGGTTTTTATGTGATGATGAACTTCTATTAATTTGGTCACTTAATTATCTATTCATGATGTTCTGTAATGATTTTTGACACACTTAATTATATATAATGCACGCAGATGAACCGACAATGGATGTACGGTGACAGACACACCTCCGAGTACATTAAGGGCGTGCATGATTTTCTTGAAGTGGCTGAGGCAAACAAGCAGAATGGTTTTATGTGTTGTCCATGCCCTATATGTGGGAATACGAAGTCTTACTCTGACCGGAAAATCCTTCACACCCACCTGCTTTACAAGGGTTTCATGCCACACTATAATGTTTGGACAAGGCACGGAGAAATAGGGGTTATGATGGAAGACGGCGAGGAAGAAGAGTACGATGACAACTATGTGCCCCCTGAATACGGTGATGCTACTGAACATCAAGATGCACCAGACGATGTGCATGATGGTGCTGCAACGGGCGAAGCTGCTGAAGATCAAGAGGAACCAGACGATGTGCCCGATGATGATGATCTCCGTCGGGTCATTGTCGATGCAAGGACACAATGTGAAAGTCAAAAGGAGAAGCTGAAGTTCGATCGCATGTTTGAGGATCACAAAAAGGGGTTGTACCCCAATTGCGAAGATGGCAACACAAAGCTCGGTACCGTACTCGAATTGCTGCAGTGGAAGGCAGAGAATGTTGTGCCTGATAAAGGATTTGAGAAGCTACTGAAAATAATGAAGAAGAAGCTTCCAAAGGATAACGAATTGCCCGATAGTACATACGCAGCAAAGAAGGTCGTATGCCCTCTAGGATTGGAGGTGGAGAAGATACATGCATGCCCTAATGACTGCATCCTCTACCGCGGTGCCTACAAGGATCTGAACGCATGCCCGGTATGCGGTGCATTGCGGTATAAGATCAGACGAGATGACCCTGGTGATGTTGACGGCGAGCCTCCCAGGAAGAGGGTTCCTGCGAAGGTGATGTGGTATGCTCCTATAATACCACGGTTGAAACGTCTGTTCAGAAACGGAGAGCATGCCAAGTTGATGCGATGGCACGGTGAGGACCGTAAGAAAGACGGGAAGTTGAGAGCACCCGCTGACGGGTCGCAGTGGAGAAAAATTGAGAGAAAGTACTGGGATGAGTTTGCAAAGGACCCAAGGAACGTATGGTTTGCTTTAAGCGCGGATGGCATTAATCCTTTCGGGGAGCAGAGCAGCAATCACAGCACCTGGCCCGTGACTCTATGTATGTATAACCTTCCTCCTTGGATGTGCATGAAGCGGAAGTTCATTATGATGCCAGTTCTCATCCAAGGCCCTAAGCAACCCGGCAACGACATTGATGTGTACCTAAGGCCATTAGTTGAAGAACTTTTATAGCTGTGGAATGGAAACGGTGTACGTACGTGGGATGAGCACAAAAAGGAGGAATTTGACCTAAAGGCGTTGCTGTTCGTGACCATCAACGATTGGCCCGCTCTCAGTAACCTTTCAGGACAGACAAACAAGGGATACCACGCATGCACGCACTGTTTACTTGACACCGATAGTATATACCTGGGAAGCTGCAGGAAGAATGTGTACACGGGCCATCATCGATTTCTTCTGACCAACCATCAATGTCGAAAGAAAGGCAAGCATTTCAAAGGCGAGGCAGATCACCGGAAGAAGCCCGCCATGCGTACCGGTGATCACGTACTTGCTATGGTCAATGATTTACACGTTATCTTTGGAAAGGGTCCCGGCGGACTAGCTGTTCCGAATGACACTGAGAATCACGCACCCATGTGGAAGAAGAAATCTATATTTTGGGACCTACCCTACTGGAAAGACCTAGAGGTCCGCTCTTCGATCGACGTGATGCACGTGACGAAGAACCTTTGCGTGAACCTGCTAGGCTTCTTGGGCGTGTATGGGAAGACAAAAGATACACCTGAGGCACGAGAGGACCTGCAACACTTGCACGAAAAAGGGGCATGCCTACGAAGCAGTATGAAGGTCCTGCCAGCTACGCTCTTACGAAAGAAGAGAAAGAAATATTCTTTCAATGCCTGCTCAGTATGAAGTTCCTGACTAGCTTCTCGTCGAATATAAAGCGAATAATAAATATGCAAGAGAAAAAGTTCCAGAACCTAAAGTCTCATGACTGCCACGTGATTATGACGCAACTGCTTCCGGTTGCATTGAGGGGGCTTCTACCGGAAAACGTCCGATTAGCCATTGTGAAGCTATGTGCATTCCTCAATGCAATATCTCAGAAGGTGATCGATCCAGAAATCATACCAACGCTAAGGAGTGATGTGGCGCAATGTCTTGTCAGTTTCGAGCTGGTGTTCCCACCATCCTTCTTCAATATCATAACGCACGTCCTAGTTCATCTAGTCGACGAGATTGTCATTCTGGGGCCCGTATTTCTACACAATATGTACCCCTTTGAGAGGTTCATGGGAGTCCTAAAGAAATACGGTCGTAACCGCGCTAGGCCAGAAGGAAGCATCTCCATGGGCCATCAAACAGAGGATGTCATCGGGTTTTGTGTTGACTTCATTCCTGGCCTTAAGAAGATAGGTCTCCCTAAATCGCGGTATGAGGGGAGACTGACTGGAAAAGGCACGCTTGGAAGGGACTCAATAATATGCAGGGACGGATATTCTTGGTCTCAAGCACACTACACAGTTCTACAGAACTCTACCTTGGTGACTCCGTATGTCGATGAACACAAGAACAGTCTGCGCTCCAAACACCCGGAGCAGTGCGACGACTGGATTACATGTGAACACATCAGGACTTTCAGCAGTTGGTTGGAAACACGTCTCAGAGGTGACAGCACTGTTTGTGATGAGCTGTACTTGTTGTCCAGGGGACCATCTTCGACTGTAATGATTTGGAAAGGATACGAGATAAATGGGAATACATTTTACACGATTGACCAAGATGAAAAGAGCACCAACCAAAACAGCGGTGTCCGCTTTGATGCAGCAACCGACAATGGAAATGACACATATTATGGTTACATAGTAGACATATGGGAACTTGACTACGGAGTAGATTTTAAGGTCCCTTTGTTTAAGTGCAAGTGGGTCAATCTGTCAGGAGGCGGGGTACAGGTAGACCCACAGTACGGAATGACAACAGTGGATCTGAAAAATCTTGGGTACACTGACGAACCGTTCGTCCTAGCCAATGATGTGGCACAGGTTATCTATGTGAAGGACATGTCTACCAGACCGAGGAAAAGAAAAGATAAGGAAGCGAATACATCATACAATGAGCCAAAGCGCCACATAGTTCTTTCAGGAAAAAGGGACATCCTGGGAGTGGAGGGCAAGACAGACATGTCTGAAGAGTATGAAAAGTTTCATGAAATTCCCCCCTTCAAAGTCAAGGCTGACCCAAGCATCCTGATAAACGATGAAGATTATCCATGGTTACGGCGCAATAAGCAAACGACACAAGCGAAGAAAAAGTGAAGACTTTCTCCCGCAACTATTATATATGATGATACCATGCCAACTTTGTAACAGACGAGTATGATACCATTATCCGTTTTGTACATGCACATGCTATGCCAACTTTTTCAGAGTTCATTTGAAAACTATGAATTTGAAAACCTCGCCAACCGAAGGGCGCTCACACTGGTTTATAAGCCTGTCCCTCTACACGCCTTGTTGAGCTCACAAACTTGTGATTCACACAAATTTCAAAGAAAACTAATGGCACAAACAGAAAGTTTATAATTTTGCTGACCTAAAAGCAAAAAGAATTAAAAAAATAAAGCAAAAAACCAAAAGAAAATAATTAATGGAGAAAACAAAACAAAAAAACTGGAAAAAAATAAAAATAGCAACAATAAGTATTTTATTGTAAGTAGAAACAAAATAAAATGAATAAAGCAACAAAGAAAACAAAAAAAGTGTTTTCAAATTTGAAAACTAATAGCACTAACAGAAAGTTTATAATTTTTCTAAAACTAAAAGCAAAAAGAATTAAAAAATAAAG
>NC_057798.1:79183701-79191664 GCF_018294505.1 Triticum aestivum
TATTTTTTCTTCTTCTCCTCTATTCTTTTCTTCTTCTCCTCTTTTTTTTTCTTCTTCTTTTTCTTCTTCTTCTTCCTTCTTCCTTCTTCCTCTTTTCTTCCTTTTTCCTTATTTTCCTTTCTCGAGGGATAAGAAGAAAAAGAAGAGGAGAAGAAGAAAGAAAGGAATAGAGGAGAAAGAAGAAACTTTGACACGAGGGGGGGTACCGATACCCCCTCCCCGATAACATTATTTTCCCATGTATATGTATGTTGCTTCGTTGTCGATATAAAGAGGGTGTCGAGGATCACCGAGGGGTCGAGGGTCGGGAACTAGGGTAGAGGGTCAAGGGTCGAAGGTTTCAGGGTCGAGGGTCGTTAAGGGGTCAAGGGTCGAAGGTTTCAGGGTCGAGGGTTCCTATAGTGTCAAAGTATTGAAGAAATCCATGGCTTCATCATTAGCCGGAAGTAACCATGGCATGATGGTACGAAGTCCTCCAAAGTTATTCTGGAATGGAGTCCCAGATAGGATAATTTGCCTTTTTGTACGAATTTCAGCAAAGGCCTTCCAAATAACGATATTCGGAAGGTTCTTGCTGAACTTTCTACCAAAAAGCGAATTATCCTATTTGGGACTCCATTCCAAAATAACTTTGGAGAGCTTCGTACCATCATGCACCTATTACTTTCGCCTAATGATGAAGACATGGTTTTGTTGAATCCTTTGACACTAGGCAACCTCCCGACCCCTCGGCAACTCTCGACCCCTTGACCCTCGACCGCTCGGCGATCCACGACCCCTCTACCCTACACGGGCGTCGATGCCCATGTCACTTGTGGGACATAGATGTAGTGTTCAACGCCGACCCCCTCCCGATAGCTTCAACACGTGGGGGGGGTCGATATTACCCCCTCCTAGCTTGAAGCATTCTCGAGGCCACCCCCTAACCCTTGAAGCGTTGTCGAGGCCACCCCAAACCCTAGAGAAGCAGCGTCGAGGCCACTAATATGATTCCTTATTGTGATTAGCTAGCTAGTTCTACGTTTGCCACTAATATATCCATATATGTCATGTTTGAATAATAATTGCCATGTTGTAAATATTTGTAGAAACTATGGACACCCCCCGAGACAAAGCACAAGAAGCGTTGTTGAGGGACATAATCGCACAAGGAAGTGATGTCGTCTCCTCGTTGATGTTTCTCAACGACAACGATGGTCTGGAAGGAGAGGGTGAAGAAGCAGCTGGCTATGATTACATGGCTCCGATGACCCAATGCCGGTGCAAGAAGGAGAGGGTGAAGAAGTAGACCGTGAGGACGGCTCCGGTGATCACCAAACCGAGTCCGGCCAGGTATATATATTAGTTAAGCCTATGCTGACTAGCTAATTGATGCATTCATTGTTTTGGTATGTACACATATTAATTAACTCTCGTCTTTGTTCTTTTTTCTAGCCCTCCGGATCGAGCACAACTTCGGTAAAGAGACGAGGCCCGAAGAAAAAGTTGAGCTCGGATGAAAAGTTTGAGATCATACAAATCGCGCGCGACGGCCAACTGATTGAACCCTACCGGACAAAGAAGGCATTTGTTGCTCAGTGCGGGGTTCTGGTTAGGGACAAGATCCCGATCAGCATCCAGCAATGGTATAAGCCTAAGAACGAAGACCCTGAGGTGTCTTATGTCAATGAGATGCAGAAAAAGAATCTTTGGACTGAGCTGAAGTCAAATTTCACCCTACCGCCGGAGGATGATCCGGAGAAGCCAGTTATAGAGCCATTAATCAAGTCTTTTGCTCTGAGGAAGATGGCAGACCTATTCAGGAATTGGAAGAAAGACCTCAATAGGTATGTCGAAAAAAATGAGACACCAGAATTCATTGGCAAATATGAGAAGATCAGAGATGACTGGCCCGCATTTGTGGCCCACAAGACATCGGAAAAGAGTAAAAAGATGTCGGCAACAAACAAGAGAAATGCTGAGAAGAAGAAGCTTCACCATTGCACAGGGTCAGGTGGCTACCTCGTAGCCCGGCCTAAGTGGGCCAAGGCTGAGAATGATCTGCTTTATAAAGGGATCGAACCAGAGACAATGAACTGGCCAGAACGTTGCCGGACTTGGTTCTTTGGGGCCGGCGGATCCTTGGACCCTATAACAGGGAAGTGCATTTGGACGGACGAACAATTGGACATACCAGTCAAGAGGCTTCAGCAATATATCGAAGCAGCGTAGCAAGGGACGTTCGTTCCAGACACGGAGAAGGACGAGCTCACAATGGCCCTCGGCAATCCTGAGCACCCTGGACGGACACGAGGCACGCCAAGCTCCGTTTCATGGAAGGCTGGATTTCCGGACACAGGGGGTTACAAAACCCAGGAGAGGAGGAAGAAACTGGAGCAGAGCCAACTGCAGGCGCTGCACGAAAGGGTAATGGGGCTAGAGGAATGAGAAGCAGATCGCAGCAAATGACCTGCCGAAGCTTCCCCCGAAGCTACCCCGCCATCTCAGCGGAGAAGCAGCGTGGCTTCCACCGAGCTGCTTCAGCCAGAGCATGCCTTGACGGCTCCTGCCAGCTATCCCGTGGATGCTATCATGGATGCTGAAAATTGCCACCTTATGGCGCAATGGAGCAATTTGAAGGTCAAGGCGGCTGTTGGCTCTGTTTATCCTACTAAACCCGACTCAACTTTTCACTGCCGGCCGATTCCAGAAGGATATGCTAAGGTGATGGTCGATGAAATAACAGAGGGATTTGAGGACCTCCGGCTTGACCACCCTACCGGTGAAGGGGAGTATCGGCTGGGTTCTGCTCTGAAGACTCCATGCCTATGGCGGAAGGATCTCATCAACCTTCCGAACTGAACGCCTCCGCCTCCTCCTCCTCCTCCGGCGAGTCAGGGCACTCTGCCTCCTCCACCGCCACCTCCTCCGGCGAGTGACGATCAGGGCACTCGGCCGGCTCCTTCTCCGGCGCGTGGCGGCACTCCGCCTCCTTCTCCGCCTGCGCCGGCGCGCCCGAGCAGCCAGCCTCCTCCTTCTCCACCTCGTCAGCAAGGGCGGAAGAGACCCGCCGCCGCTCCGGCTGCTCCGGCGCGTCGCAGTCCTTCTCCTCCGCCTTGTAAGCAAGGAAAGAAGACATCCTCTCCGTCTACTCTGCCGGCGTCTAGCAGTACAGCCAAAGGCGGGAGGAGATACAGATTCGGTCCTTCTCTGAAGACTCCAGAGAAGTTACCGTACGAGAGGAGCGAGGAGGAAAACGCGAAGATCGCGCAGACCAAAGTGGATGACTGGTTTCAAGGGTTGAAAGCAAAGAGACATCCACCTCCGGAGGAGAAGGTACATCCGGTGAAAGCAAAGCGCACTCTGGCTGCCCTGACAAAACCACCGAAGTCTCCGTCGAAAGGCAACTATGAGCGCATTATTGGAAAGGCATTTGCCGAAGCGGAGAGGTCGGGAAGTACTAAAAGTGATCAAAGGATGAAAGAACGACAAGCTGGGAAACAAATTACCCAGCTCGGCGAACAAGCGAAGCAATCGTGCCCCCCGCTCAAGGTGCCTGCTAGCGACATCATCGATCCGAGGATGGTGCCTGGTTATGGCAATCCTGCAGATTACCTGCCCGATGATGTACATTATGATATCTTGGAGGTGCAGATACAAAGATACGAGTACGGGAAGCCTCTCGTCAAAGATGAAAGTTCTCTATCAACAATGATGCGAAGATTGCATGATTGGTACATGAAAACCTGGAAAGAGTCTGAGGGGAGGAGTACTTTGTATGTGAGAGTTAAAAAGGAGCATGACCTCCTTGGAATTGAACTGTTGCCTATTCCATTTGAGGAGTTCTATCAGTTTTTCAATCAATTGGCCATCGATAAAGCAACGATCACCTCCTACTGTCTATAAGTAGTACTATTTCCGTCATTAAGTCTCTCTATATAACTCAGCCCTTTCATTGCATGTATTTATAATTATCCTCACTATATTATGCAGATTGAAGATCGCCGAATTGAAGAAAAGACAAGTGGGAGATATTGGGTTCATTAACACGTATCTCATAGATGCAACTGAGGGTTCAATATCGTGCCCAAGAAACCGAGGCCAACTTGCTACGATCGTTGGAAATAAATGAACACAAAGATATAATACTCTTTCCTTACAACTTCAAGTGAGTGTTACTGTCTTGTGGCATATTCGGTTTCCTTATTAGTCCAGGTTATAGTAATGTAATATTGATGAGTTATGCATGTGTGTGCAGCTACCACTATATTCTCCTAGAGATTAAGCTTGAGAAGGGAGTAGTAACTGTCTTAGACTCCAAGCGAAAAGATCCCAAGGAGTATGCGGACATGACTTAAATGCTCGAGAAGTAAGTTAAATCGATCATTATCCACCATATCAGCAACTTTGTTCATTTCTGATATCAAGTAATTGTTTTCTTTGTATGGTAGGGCTTGGAGAAAATTCACCAAAAAAGCTCCAGGACTACCGAAGAAGCTGCAATTTAGGCACCCAAAAGTAAGTACTATATAGTAGCATATTCCAGGCATCTCCTACTGATTCAAGCGCTAGTTTCATCAATACCATTTAGCATGCTTGCTAATTATCAGTTTGATTGACCTCTATTTCTTGTAAAGTGGTTGTGGCAGGAACAAGGGAATAATTTCTGTGGATACTACATTTGCGAGTCCATCCGCCACACGACCTGTGAGCGGGGCTACTCCGACAAACAATATGAAGTGCGTAAATAACAATATTCACAATTTTATTTTATTACCATCATTTGTGTTGAGTTTCATTCATTCATTCATATATATATATATATATATATATATATATATATATATATATATATATATATATTGACCCCCTTCTTAAAATTAGATGTTTCGGATGCGGGATGAACTCCTAGCACCAGATCGCATGCGAGCAATTCAAGAGGAATTGGCGGCATTCTTTCTTGACCACGTGATCGCTGAAGACGGAGAATACTATGTGGACCACGCGTCCGTATTTTAGGAGATTATATATTTGTAAAAGATAATTATTGTATATATGTAGCCGGTAGTGTCGGATAGATATACGAGAACTTGTTGTTCGACCAATCTCTTGGAGAAGGAGAGGTGGTCGATATCACTTCTCTCTGTATGCATATATGTTCATGACGATCTTCTGTTTGCTTACTAGCTAGCTAGCGTGTCTAGCTAGTCCTCTCTATACGTATGTATGGTACGTAGCGTCGACCAAGCACGGACAAAAGAGAGGACACTTCTCTCTATTAATTAGCTAGCTATAGCACAATATATGAAACACCTAAATTAACCCCCCAAAACCCCCCAAACCCCACCCCCTTTTAAAAAAAACAAAAACCCCAGCCACAGAAATGCTGACGCATGGATGCCTATTGGTCCCGGTTGGTGCCACCAACCGGGGCCAAAGGCCCTCCTGCCTGGGCTCAGCGGACAGGCCACGTGGAGGCCCATCTGTCCTGGTTCTGGATTGAACCGGGACTAAAGGGTCAGGGCATTAGTACCGACCCTTTAGTCCCGGTTCATGAACCGGGACTAAAGGCCCTCACCAACCGGGACTATAGGCCCTTTTTCTACTAGTGGAAACTCGACTTCCCATATATAATTCTTTACCTCCGGACCATTCCGGAACTCCTCGTGACGTCCGGGATCTCATCCGGGACTCCGAACAACTTTCGGTTTGCTGCATACTCGTATTCATACAACCCTAGCGTCACCGAACCTTAAGTGTGTAGACCCTACGGGTTCGGGAGACATGCAGACATGACCGAGACGGCTCTCCGGTCAATAACCAACAGCGGGATCTGGATACTCATGTTGGCTCCCACATGCTCCTCGATGATCTCATCGGATGAACCACAATGTCGAGGATTTAAGCAACCCCGTATACAATTCCCTTTGTCAATTGGTATGTTACTTGCCCGAGATTCGATCGTCGGTATCCCAATACCCTGTTCAATCTCGTTACCGGCAAGTCACTTTACTCATACCGTAATGCATGATCCCGTGACCATACACTTGGTCACTTTGAGCTCATTATGATGATGCATTACCGAGTGGGCCCAGAGATACCTCTCCGTCATATGGAGTGACAAATCCCAGTCTCATCCATGTCAACCCAACAGACACTTTTGGAGATACATGTAGTGCACCTTTATAGTCACCCAGTTACGTTGTGACGTTTGGTACACCCAGAGCATTCCTACGGTATCCGGGAGTTACACGATCTCATGGTCTAAGGAAAAGATACTTGACATTGGAAAAGCTCTAGCAAACGAACTACACGATCTTTCTGCTATGCTTAGGATTGGGTCTTGTCCATCACATCATTCTCCCAATGATGTGATCCCGTTATCAATGACATCCAATGTCCATAGTCAGGAAACCATGACTATCTGTTGATCAACGAGCTAGTCAACTAGAGGCTCACTAGGGACATGTTGTGGTCTAAGTATTCACACGTGTATTATGATTTCCGGATAATACAATTATAGCATGAATAAAAGACAATTATCATGAACAAGGAAATATAATAATAATCCTTTTATTATTGCCTCCAGGGAATATTTCCAATAGTCCGCACGCTTAAGGTTTCGTTGACAGTTTTATTATGAGTTTATGTGTTTTGTTGTACCGAAGGTAGTTCGGAGTCCCGGATGAGATCGGGGACATGACGAGGAGTCTCGAAATGGTCGAGACGTAAAGATCGATATATTGGACGACTATATTCAGACATCGGAAAGGTTCCAAGTGGTTCAGGTATTTGCGGAGTACCGGGGAGTTACGGGAATACGGGGGAAGAAGTATATGGGACTTATTGGGCTTTAGGGGAGAGAGAGAGGCAGCCCCCCCCCCCCCAATGACTAGTCCTAATTGGACTAGGGGGAGGGGCAGCTCCCCCGCCTTCTTTCTCTTCCCTCTCCCCCTTCCTTGTCTCCTACTCCTACATGGAATGGGAGGAATCCTACTCCCGGTGGGAGTAGGACTCCTCCAGGGCGCGCCATAGGGGCCGGCCCTCTCCCCCTCCTCCACTCCTTTATATACGGAGGAGGGGGCACCCCATAGACACAACAATTGATCTCTGGATCTCTTAGCCGTGTGCGGTGCCCCCCTCCACCATAGTCTTCCTCGATAATATTGTAGCAGTGCTTAGGCGAAGCCCTGCGACGGTAGAACATCAAGATCGTCACCACGCCGTCATGCTGACGAAACTCTCCCTCGACACTCGGCTGGATCAGAGTTCGAGGGACGTCATCGAGCTGAACGTGTGCAAGAACTCGGAGGTGCCGTAGTTTCGGTGCTTGATCGGTCGGGCCATGAAGACGTACGACTACATCAACCACGTTGTTCTAACGCTTCCGCTTTCGGTCTACGAGGGTACGTGGACACACTCTTCCCTCTCGTTGCTATGCATCACCATGATCTTGCGTGTGCGTAGGAATTTTTTTGAAATTACTATGTTCCCCAATAGGTGCGGGTTCAGATGGCCAGAGGATAGAGGTGGGGCTGGGCGTGTCTGATGGTGGCAGCGACATTAGGCCGGATCTGGTCTTGGCGGAGATGGCGGCGACTCTGGCCCGGATCCGAACATGGCGGTGGCGGCGTCCCTTCCGTCGCGGATGACATGCCAGGTGGTGGGTCCTTGAGGCAGCGCTAGTGGCGGCGGATCTCTGGATCCTGCACCCAGGACGTCATAGGACGCGTGTGACGGCTGGAGCTTCCTCCGGCATCGATGAGACGGGTGTCCAGGACTAAGGGGTACCAACCTAGTTGGCCCACAATCCAAGGGCCGACCTCATGCCCACCAATTTTACAAGGAAGGACTCCGAAGGCCTCATGCTCAGACATGATCAAGACGGACATCGCTGAAGACTTCTCGTGCACTTCAAGGACTACTCCGGCCGTTGGCATGAATCCTCTTAGATGGTAACCGACCATGTGTAAGCCTAGACCCC